>NC_064926.1:27626250-27927187 GCF_023897955.1 Schistocerca gregaria
AGGACTGAAATCGCAGTCGCAAACCCTGACAGCATCAAAACAACATGAAGGGAGTTCCAGAAACAGGAAAGAGCGGAGCAAGCTGGAAATCCAAATACACTCATCATCGATACAAGTGTCCTTAGCAGGAAAACGTGGAGACGAAGCCACAAAATCTCGACTATGGAGCAACGGAAAAACGTCATTTGGTCGGATTAACTTTGTTTCATACTGTTACCAACTTCTGGACGAGGTACATCCTAAGAGTGAAACATGGCGCGGGTTTGGTAGTGATTTGGGCAGCCAAGTTTTAGTATTCCATGCTGGACGTATTCTCATATGGCGAGAGATGGGGAAACGTAATGAACCGAGGAACAAAATGGCTCAAATGGCTCTGAGCACTATGGGACTTAACATCTGAGGTCATCAGTCCCCTAGAACTTAGAACCACTTAAACCTAACTAACCAAAGGACATCACACACATCCATGCCCGAGGCAGAGTTCGAACCTGCGACCGTAGCAGTTGCGCGATTCCGAACTGAAGCGCCTAGAACCGCTCGGCCACCGCGGCCGGCACTGAGGAACACTGCCGAGCTCTGTCCTTGTGGTAGTTGGGGGCTGTTGTGAGGCGAAGGATAATGTTGCACGGGCGCACTCACTTGCAGTTCTTTCAACTCGGCACACTCTGCGGCAAACATTACTATGACACTGCACTGCCCGCGTGGAGTGGCCGTGCTGGTAGAGGCGCGGCCCCTCCCGTCGGAGGCTCCATTTCTCCCTCGGGGGTGTGTGTTTGTGTTGTGCTTAGCATAAGCTAGTTTAAGTGGTGTGTAAGTCTAGGGGCCCATGACCTGTGCAGTTTGGTCCCTAGGAATTCACACAGATTTACACGTTGACGTTATATTTATTATTATTATTATTTTTTTTTTTACCCTGTACTCCTTCGCGTAGTGCATCTTTTCCACGGTGCAGTCGCCCCTGATTTGATTTTTATGGGAGACAAGATGCGACGGCGCAGGTCGAAATTATCTTACGACGAGATAATATTCGCCTAATGCAGTGGCCTGCCAATTGCTCCGACTCAGGTCCCATCGAGGACGCGTAGCATGCGTTATGGACACGTACTGCAGAAAGTCCACATGCACCAACGACCGTGCGTCAGTTACCGACCGCGCTGGAGAAGAAATGGAAGGGCCGCCTACAGGAGCTCCTTTGCAGCATTGTGACCTGCAGGTGAGCACGTGGCAGAACGCGCCCTTCCGCCAGTGCTGATCGCACACCCTACTGAGGACCGCGTCGCGCCTTTTGTAACGTCTGCCGCCTTAGCCGGTAGCGCTAAAGACACTGCTCCACGGCTGCTTCTGTTGAAAGGTACTCGACAGACTCGTGAAATTTCTTGAAAACGCTCCAGTGGAAACGTACCAGGACAGCGTTCGTTACGTATACACTGGTGACGCGAAACATTATGACCACCTGATTAATGGTTTGTTTGTCCGTCTTTGTAACGAAATACATCACTGATCCTGCGTATCAGGTATCCGACATATTGTTGGTAAGTTTTTGAAGCTATGTGGCATTAGATGTTTACAAACAGATCATGTAATTCGCGTAGATAACGGGCCACTGATTCGCATACGAAGGTAATGGCACCCCATAGCGACGCAGATGGGTTCCATAGGATTTATATCAGGCAAATTTGGTCGCCAAGATATATCCTGGTCCTCAAACCACTGTCGTACAGTTCTGGCTCGAAGACACGGACAGGTGACACAGCCGCCGGGCAAGACATCGAGCACGAAGGGGTGCACGTGGTTCGCACCTGTCACCGTGTCTTCTATTACTACCACAGACACCGTGCAAGCGCAGCAGAAGGTCTGCCATATCATCGTACTGTTCCCACCAACCTGCGAGTTTCGAGCCGCCGTTTATGGAGACGACTATCGACCTACTGTAGGAAAAAAGTGATTCGTCCGAAGAGCGACGTTCGAATCCCGATAGCCCTGCGCCCACTGCAATAGATATTGACGATGTCGTTGGGTCAACATGTGAACACGTAGGATTGGTCTGCGGCGGAACTCGGTGTTCAACAACGCACGATGAACGGTGTGCTCCGAAGCATTTGTCCGTGCACCAGCACTGTGCTCCTTCTGCAGATACGCCACAGATCACCATCTCTCGTACTTTACAGAGCAGACAAGCCTCCGAACACTACATTCTGTGAAGTGTTGTGGACGTCCAACCATTTAGCACCTACTGGTAGTTTCACTGTTCTTTTACCTCTTTCCGTAGATGCTCGCGGCAGTAGCACGTGAACATTCGACAGCCTTCGCCATTCACGGGCTCTGCGTAATAATAATCTGTCCTTTATTTCAAAATCGCTTATCTGAATGGATTTCCCGTTTGCAGCCCGTATCTTCGCTAGAGTATTTGTCCGCGCGCGTCTGCTCCGCTTTTATACCTTTGTTATCGTGTCACGTGCCCGCAGCAGCACCAGATGGTATCCAACGTAGCGGTGGGCACTGATCATAATGTTTTGGATTGTAAGTGTATGTATGTGATGTTGTTGTGGTCTTCAGTCCTGAGACTGGTTTGATGCAGCTCTCCATGCTACTCTATCCTGTGCAAGCCTCTTCATCTCCCAGTACCCACTGCAACCTACATCCTTCACGCTGCCCTCCAATACTAAATTGGTGATCCCTTGATGCCTCAGAACATGTCCTACCAACCGATCCCTTCTTCTGGTCAAGTTGTGCCACAAACTTCTCTTCTCCCCAATCCTATTCAATACTTCCTCATTAGTTATGTGATCTACCCATCTAATCTTCAGCGTTCTTCTGTAGCACCACATTTCGAAAGCTTCTATTCTCTTCTTGTCCAAACATCGACCATGTTTCACTTCCATACATGCAACACTCCTTACAAATACTTTCAGAAAAGACTTCCTGACACTTAAATCTATACTCGATGTTAACAAATTTCTCTTCTTCAGAAACGCTTTCCTTGCCATTGCCAATCTACATTTTATATCCTCTCTACTTCAACAATCATCAGTTATGTTACTTCCTAAATAGCAAAACTCCTTTACTACTTTAAGTGTCTCATATCCTAATCTAATACCCTCAACATCATCCGACTTAATTCGACTACATTCCATTATCCTCGTTTTGCTTTTGTTGATGTTCATCTTATATCCTCCTTTCAAGACACTATCCATTCCGTTCAACTGCTCTTCCAAGTCCTTTGCTGTCTCTGACAGAATTACAATGTCATCGGCGATCCTCAAAGTTTTTATTTCTTCTCCATGGATTTTAATACCTACTCCGAACTTTTCTTTAGTTTCCTTTACTGTTGCTCAATATACAGATTGGATAGCATCGGGGAGAGGCTACAACCCTGTCTCACTCCCTTCCCAACCACTGCTTCCCTTTCTTGTCCCTCGACTCTTATAACTGCCATCTGGTTTCTGTACAAATTGTAAATAGCCTTTCGTACAAATTGTAAATAGCCTTTCGCTCCCTGTATTTTACCCCTACCACCTGTAGAATTTGAAAGAGAGTATTCCAGTCAACATTGTCAAAAGCTTTCTCTAAGTCTACAAATGCTAGAAACGTAGGTTTGCCTTTCCTTAATCTTTCTTCTAAGATAAGTCGTAAGGTCAGTATTGCCTCACGTGTTCCAGTATTTCTACGGAATCCAAACTGATCTTCCCCAAGGTCCGATTCTACTAGTTTTTCCATTCGTCTGTAAAGAATTCGCGTTAGTATTTTGCAGCCATGACTTATTAAACTGATAGTTCGGTAATTTTCACATCTGTCAGCACCTGCTTTCTTTGGGATTGCAATTATTACATTCTTCTTGAATTCTGAGGGTATATCACCTGTCTCATACGTCTTGCTCACCAGCTGGTAGAGTTTTGTCATGACTGGCTCTCCCAAGGCCGTCAGTAGTTCTAATGGAATGTTGTCTACTCCGGGGGCCTTGTTTCGACTCAGCCTTTCAGTGCTCTATCTAACTCTTCACGCAGTATCGTATCTCCCATTTCATCTTCATCTACATCCTCTTCCATTTCCATAATATTGTCCTCAAGTACATCGCCCTTGTATGGACCCTCTATATACTCCTTCCACCTTTCTGCTTTCCCTTCTTTGCTTAGAAGTGGGTTTCCATCTGAGCTCTTGATATTCATACATTAGGTTCTCTTTCCTCCAAATGTCTCTTTAATTTTCCTATAGGCAGTATCTATCTTACCCCTAGTGAGATAAGCCTCTACATCCTTACATTTGTCCTCTAGCCATCTCTGCTTAGCCATTTTGCACTTCCTGTCGATCTCATTTTTGAGACGTCTGTATTCCTTTTTGCCTGCTTCATTTACTGCATTTTTATGTTTCCTCCTTTCATCACTTAAATTCAATATTTCTTCTGTTACCCAAGGATTTCTACTAGCCCTCCTCTTTTTACCTACTTGAACCTCTGCTGCCTTCACTACTTCATCCCTCAAAGCTACCCATTCTTCTTCTACTGTATTTCTTTCCCCCATTCCAGTCAATTGCTCCCTTATGCTCTCTCTGAAACTCTGTACAACCTCTGGTTCTTTCAGTTTATCCAGGTCCCATCTCCTTAAATTTCCACCTTTTTGCAGTTTCTTCCGTTTTAATCTACAGGTCATAACCAATAGATTGTGGTCAGAGTCCACATCTGCCCCTCGAAATGTATTACAATTTAAAACCTGGTTCCTAAGTCTCTGTCTTACCATTATATAATCTATCTGAAACCTGTCAGTATCTCCAGGCTTCTTCCATGTATACAGCCTTCTTTTATGATTCTTGAACCAAGTGTTACCCATGATTAAGTTGTGCTCTGTGGAAAATTCTACCAGGCAGTTTCCTCTTTCATTTCTTTGCCCCAGTCCATATTCACCTACTATGTTCCCTTCTCTCCCTTTTCCGCGCTGCTAGCCGGCGGGCTTTTACCATGGACACTCGCAATGTTTTAGTTAATACCTCGAACAAAATCAAGATTCGCCATGAAATATGCTGACGGTGTTCGAGTCGCGGGCGGGCACAAATGTTCATTGACCTCAGTCCACTATACAGCTGTTGAGAAAACATTGCGCCTAGAAATCACTTCGCCATTCTTCTGCAAATGCCTGTCACGCAATAGTTTCCTCATCAGCGGAAAGAAGAAAAGTCGATGTGTGCCATGTCAGGGGAACACCTGGCCAAATCAAAACGTTGCAGCGGACTGCATAATTTTACTGTCGGTCCTGTAGCGTCTGCTAAGATACAGTGGAGAGAGGATTTTTGTGAGCGAAGGATGACAGACGTGTACCTGAAAACAAAAAAATTAGTTAAGGCATTTTATTTTTTCGAAATGCTAATTAAAACTTTATGACTATCTCTCGTATTTCGATGAAAGTTTGCTCACCACCGTCGTGCATAAGCGACCGATCTCGCTTGCGATACAGTGTTGTCCTAACACGTGACCAGACTGCTCCCATAGCCAGTGTTGACGCTTCTGTGACGCCGTCATCCGGTGGCCACGTCCTAGCCAGCCTTTTTCAGAGCAACGTGACGCGCTGCTGCAGGACGGCCAGAATTCTGAAAGAGTAACGTACCGAATAACGCGACGCAGAGCATCGCGAACCGTATACGACGGACGGTTCTGCCTCGATGTGAAAATTTACATCTTGATAAACTATAGTGCAAGTTCAATTTAATCTTGCTTAACTGTCTCTCTGTATTTTGTATCAGAATACAACTATCGTACCCTTGATAAAGCCATCTGACTCGCAAAACTTAGATGATGATGTGGTAGAATCTTCACTAGCGCAACAAGGTCTTTTTCTACAAAACGTTTCTAAATATCACTGATGGAATATTATGTATACTCGCTAAGTAAACCAAGACCAAACGCGTCATGAATCTCGATTCGTTCAGGGCAAACGTGCTTGTCATCTCTTGCCGATAACATTTCAGAAATATTAAACAGTGAGCCGTGGTGGACCTGAAAATCATCAAGTTCCCAATCCAAGTCGCTTTTCAGGAGCTGCATCACGGTGTTCTTACCTGACCGCTGAAAAAATAGCAGGTGCACGCATTGCAAAGCGAATAGATGCTTTCTTTTGAAAACCAACCTCACTGTAAAATGGGATCAGGTGCCATGAAGCCATCTCGTTTGAGCATGAATCAACTAAGCCACGTGGCTACATAGAAGGACAAAGGAAAGTTGTGAGGAAATGTATGCTATGCTGATTGAAAATAAATAGTAGGGGAGAGATAGTCTCACATGGACAGTATAAATCACTAACACAAGTGATCCAAAAGTTCATAAGCCATTTAATCACTCGATAATATGCATAATTAAAGCTACAAACTGATTCCAGTGCCTTTTACGAGAGAGACAGATCCTAAGGCATTTCTCGCTGAAGGAAAATGTGTGACTGGATATCCCTACGCGCATGTATATTCTAATAGCCCTCAAACAAATAATAAAAGTATCGCAACAAATTCTAACACAGTTAGGAAATTTACTTTCAATGAACATTATTCTAAATAACGGATGCCCACTAGAAAACTGTCATAAAAATCTTAGACAACATGAAACCAAATTTGTACGTGACATACTAATAACGTTGGGATGTAAAAATACATTACCACAGATGCTGGAGGTGATATCCCCGCCCCTTATACTCTGACACGAGGTTCAAGTAGGTGCTGCGTGTTCGAGAATGTTGCTGCCAGTGTACTGGATTCCGCGGTGGGTGTTTCAATCCAGCCACTTGGCTGTCTGGTTGCTCTATTTATTAAAATTATATAATTCAAAGCCATGGAGCTAAACAGGCAGTAAAATGAGTAAATTATTGTTCTCTTGTAAGTTGTTGATGTTGCTTGGTTTATTCTTGTAGACATTGCCTGTAAGGATACACTACAGAAAAAAGTCGTAGGGAGGGGGTGACCTTGGGAACCACAATCCTTTGCAGATCACTTTGTCAGGGAAATATGATCCCACTGCAGCCATCCTTGCTTTAGATGTGTGCCATGTTGCGCTATCTTGCTGGCACCAGCCAAATAGTTCCTCATTATCTGAGTGGACGACAAATTCATGATTCATTACCTGGTGACAGTAGAATCAAAAAATCGGCAGAATCAAGCAGCACGGCAAAAAGCAAGTCGCAGGGAACGCCTCGAACAGTACGCCACGCTACACTGGAACACGAGACCCACACACAGCTCGCGGGACCTCGACGCTGCCACATTTCACAGATGCTGCCACGGCGACGAGTTACGTGGAAACATCCTCCGTAGATTGCTGTACTCTGGTAGGAACATTCGCAAACAGGCAGCGCCATGTTGTACTGTGTATACACCTACTGTAATACGCCTTAATTTCTCAACCATGAAGGTAAGGTGAGTACAAATTTGGTTTCATATCTTCTGTTATTGAAAATTTTTGTAATACTTCACCGGGGACCCTTTCCGAGTGTGACAGTCTGCACATACTTAAAGCACGTGCGCCGTGGACAGATCGCACATGTAGGGCGTGCAGCTGGCTCTAGTCTTACCCAGTCGTACCAAATAATACGAAATAATTTGACTCGCTGAGGGGTTCGGAGCTCCTGACGCTGACCACCTTCAAACATTTCGAAATGCCATCGCTCCATTTTGAGGCCTGTGATTTAACCTCAAAAGTTTGTTGGTTCGTCTACAAATTTCAATACCACCTTTACGACCGTCTACTGTCCAAACACTGACAATGAAAACTTGTTCACACCGGGATTCGAATCAGCTACCTCCAAACGGAGCGCCACCGCACCGTCACGAGTTAGAGGGAGACTTGCCTGCGCAACCGGGCTGTCCTAACGTGCGACCGAGCTGTTCTCATACCGACGCTTGGCCCGTTGTGATGCCGTGCACAGTATCCGAATACTGGCCTTCCGTTTTGGACGCGTTTGCATCTGACAGTGCGAATTCCGCTGTGGCCGCTCGGCTGCAATGGACGCAGACAGGCGCGCGGGAGCCGGAATTCGGTGACCGCCGGAGCGTCGAATATCGGCGGCTGTGAGCGCGGTAATGGCACTGGAAGAGCGGCGCTAATGCTCACTGCCTTCGGTTCATTACGGCCGCGCCGGCCTCGGCGCTTCATGAATAAGGCAGCCGCCGGTAATTGCGGCCACACCTGCCGCCACGCGCATGCGCACTCCACCTCCCGGCATTCAGTGCTGTCTGCACTCGCGAAACCTCCCGTCCTTTCATCGCTGCCGCCCGCGCCCGCTGCCGCGAAATTTTTTTTCACGTTCCATCGACTCGAGCGACAGCAGGAGCGGAACCGCTCCGCAGTCAAAACAGTTCAAAGAAAGAGCCGCATCTTTCAGCCAGTCACTACGAGTCTTACCGCACCCCTCACGGGAGCCAAGTCGTGTCAGTCAAGACGCTGTAACAGTAACTTCACTTGTGCAGCCCTCTATAGGTGCGAGAGCAGTCTTCTGAAGGCAGCTGTGCACCGTCACTGTTCGAGCGCAAACAGTTTCCTTGCAACTGTGGAGCTGTGTACACCACCACTCCTCTTCCTGGCATTGCTGCCTAAGCTCGTAGCGATTTTTCACAAGTTTAATAAACACAACAGATACACATAACAGGGACTTTACTATTTACAACGATCTGTCAACGCTGGGCTGTCTTCTAGAATTCACGATTGTAGAACCCACGTGGTTTTGACTAACAACTCGTCGAGCTGTGTTCCGAGCGCATTTTCATTCGGAAAGGAAGTTCCTTGAAGGCTGTTCGATAGAGCGCAGAAGAGATGAAAATTTGAGGACGCAAGGTTTGATGAATAAGGAGGGTACAGAATGACTTCCCGATCCATCTGTTGTATGGTGATTTTTGTTAGTCTAGCACACTGTTTTTCAACTTATGGGTCTATGGGTCGCGACCCCAGTGGGCAAAGGGGGGGGGGGGGGGGGGGGGAAGTTCAGGAGAAAGCAGTTGCAGCGTGGCTGGTAACGCGTGTGTCATGACGATCGTCTGCTATGGTATAAATGTCACACCGAACTGACAAGGTTTTGTGAAAGCCCATGGTCGTACTTATCTATAATAATGAATACGAATTTAATTTATGTTGAAGAGTTTCTAGTAGATAAAAAAAATAAGTTAAATATATTTTAATTTTTTGAATTCTAATCTGTTAATTATAGTGTGTTTCATACTAGAATGTCGTGTTCCCACTTTGGCATAGCTTTGGCACAGGAAACACGAAAGCGGCCGAAGACTTCCGTCTTCTGGTCGGCTCCTGATCGTTGTCAGAAGGAGGCTAGTTTTTGATTACGCAAAGGCTTCTATTATTTGGAAAAGAACAACTCGGATTTCTTTACGTAATCAGTATGTATTTTATAATTACCTAAGGGACCTTTAAAATGAACAATAAAAAATTGCATTCGCAAATGAAATCATTAATAAATGGGGTAGCTATGAGTTGTATAGAAGACAAGGAGCGGCCTTCTGTACACGACCAGGATGTCGCTGTATTCTCTGCTGTAGTAAAGGCTGTTTGACATTTATAAAACATAATATGACATGGAGGTAAAAAAAGGAAAATAATAGAATAAGAAATCTGGTAAACACTAAATATATTCAAATAATTCTCACAAGCAATTAGGGCTTATTTATAAACAGTATACCTTACATAAGTAATTTTCTAACTCAATGGTGCGATCAAATTTTGGCCTGTCCTGTGCTAGCATCTTGGTTCACGTTTTTGCCACAAATTACAGTCATTACTTTTCTCCTTCCTTCGAGACAATTCTTGCACCGCTCAACACCTTCATAACAATGACTTGCCGGTTTAGAGTATCGAACAAAAATTACTCGAATTTTATTAATTAATAACTGTTGTCTGCACGCTGGCAAGACCGCTCACTTCTGTGGCTTAAAGACGACCTTCTTTACGCTTTCACATTACAAGCAGAAGTACGATAAAATCTGAACATCTACAAAGGTTTTCTACCGTCATATTTTTTACTTCGAGTGAAGCGGAACGCTCAATTCACCTTCTGTTAAAATGCAGAATGAAATTTTCACACTGCAGCGGAGTGTGCGCTGATATGAAACTTCCTGGCAGATTAAAACTGTGTGCCCGACCGAGACTCGAACTCGGGACCTTTGCCTTTCACGGGCAAGTGCTCCACCATCTGAGCTACCGAAGCACGACTCACGGCCGGTACTCACAGCTGTACTTCTGCCAGTACCTCGTCTTCTACTTTCCATACTTTACAGAAGCTCTCCTGCGAGAGGAGAGCTTCTGTAAAGTTTGGAAGGTAGGAGACGAGGTACTGGTAGAAGTAAAGCTGTGAGTACAGGGCATGAGTCGTGCTTCTGTTAAAATGTTTCTTTGACTGCGCAATCTATGTATTAGAGTTCGCTCTAGAGGCGCATCTTTACAGTTACGTAATTTTTTTTTTTTGGTCATCAGTCTACTGACTGGTTTGATGCGGCCCGCCACGAATTCCTTTCCTGTGCTAACCTCTTCATCTCAGAGTAGCACTTGCAACCTACGTCCTCAATTATTTGCTTAAAGTATTCCAATCTCTGTCTTCTTCTACAGTTTTTGCCCTCTGCAGCTCCCTCTAGTACCATGGAAGTCATTCCTTCATGTCTTAGCAGGTGTCCTATCATCCTGTCCCTTCTCCTTATCAGTGTTTTCCACATATTCCTTTCCTCTCCGATTCTGCATAGAACCTCCTGATTCCTTACCTTATCAGTCCACCTAATTTTCAACATTCGTCTATAGCACCACATCTCAAATGCTTCGATTCTCTTCTGTTCCGGTTTTCCCACAGTCCATGTTACACTACCATACAATGCTGTACTCCAGACGTACATCCTCAGAAATTTCTTCCTCAAATTTAGGCCGGTATTTGATATTAGTTAGACTTCTCTTGGCCAGAAATGCCTTTTTTGCCATAGCGAGTCTGCTTTTGATGTCCTCCTTGCTCCTTCCGTTATTGGTTATTTTACTGCCTAGGTAGCAGAATTCCTTAACATCAGGATTCATGGTCACGAAGTCAATGAAGTTAAGTTTCTCGCTGTTCTCATTTCTACTACTTCTCATTACCTTCGTCTTTCTCCGATTTGCTCTCAAACCATACTGTGTACTCATTAGACTGTTCATTCCGTTCAGCAGATCATTTAATTCTTCTTCTCTTTCACTCAGGATAGCAATGTCATCAGCGAATCTTATCATTGATATCCTTTCACCTTGTATTTTAATTCCACTCCTGAACCTTTCTTTTATTTCCATCATTGCTTCCTCGATGTACAGATTGAAGAGTAGGGGAAAGGCTACAGCCTTGTCTTACTCCCTTCTTAATACGAGAACTTCGTCCTTGATCGTCCACTCTTATTATTCCCTCTTGGTTGTTGTACGTATTGTATATGACCCGTCTCTCTCTATAGCTTACCCCTACTTTTTTCAGAATCTTGAACAGCTTGCACCATTTTATATTGTCGAACGCTTTTTCCAGGTCGACAAATCCTATGAACGTGTCTTGATTTTTCTTTAGCCTTGCTTCCGTTATTAGCCGTAACGTCAGAATTGCCTCTCTCGTGCCTTTACTTTTCCTAAAGCCAAACTGATCGTAGCCTAGCGCATTCTCAATTTTCTTTTCCATTCTTCTGTATATTATTCTTGTAAGCAGCTTCGATGCATGAACTGTTAACCTGATTGTGCGATAATTGTCGCACTTGTCAGCTCTTGCCGTCTTCGGAATTGTGTGGATGATGCTTTTCCGAAAGTCAGATGGTATGTCGCCAGACTCATATATTCTACACACCAACGTAAATAGTCGTTTTGTTGCCACTTCCCCTAATAATTTTAGATATTCTGATGGAATGTTATCTATCCCTTCTGCCTTATTTGACCGTAAGTCCTCCAGAGCTCTTTTAAATTCCGATTCTAATACTGGATCCCCTATCTCTTCTAAATCGACTCCTGTTTCATAGAGGCTTTCGATGTATTCTTTCCACCTATCTGCTCTCTCCTCTGCATTTAAGAGTCAAATTCCCGTTGCACTCTTAATGTTACCACCGTTGCTTTTAATGTCACCAAAGGTTGTTTTGACTTTCCTGTATGCTGAGTCTGTCCTTCCGACAATCATATCTTTTTCGATGTCTTCACATTTTTTCCTGCAGCCATTTCGTCTTAGCTTCCCTGCACTTACTATTTATTTCATTCCTCAGCGACTTGTATTTCTTTATTCCTAATTTTCCCGGAACATGTTTGTACTTCCTCCTTTCATCAATCAACTGAAGTATTTCTTCTGTTACCCATGGTTTCTTCGCAGCTACCTTCTTTGTACTTATGTTTTCCTTCCCAACTTCAGTGATGGCCCTTTTTAGAGATGTCCATTCCTCTTCAACTGTGTTGCCTACTGCGCTATTCCTTATTGCTGTATCTATAGAGTTAGAGAACTTCAAACGTATCTCGTCATTCCTTATAACATCCGTATCCCACTTCTTAGCATATTGATTCTTCCTGACTAATGTCTTGAACTTCAGCCTACTCTTCATTACTACTATATTGTGATCTGAGTCTATATCTGCTCCTGGGTACGCCTTACAATCCAGTACCTGATTTCGGAATCTCTGTCTGACCATGATGTAATCTAATTGAAATGTTCCCGTATCTCCCGGCCTCTTCCAAGTGTACCTCCTCCTCTTGTGATTCTTGAACAGGGTATTCGCTATTACTAGCGGAAACTTGTTACAGAACTCAATTTGTCTTTCTCCTCTTTCATTCCTTGTCCCAAGCCCATATTCTCCTGTAATCTTTTCTTCTACTCCTTCCCCTACAACTGCATTCCCGTCGCCCATGACTATTAGATTTTCGTCCCCCTTTACATACTGCATTACCCTTTCAATATCCTCATACACTTTCTCTATCTGATCATCTTCAGCTTGCGACGTCGGCATGTATACCTGAACTATCGTTGTCGGTGTTGGTCTGCTGTCGATTCTGATTAGAACAACCCGGTCACTGAACTGTTCACAGTAACACACCCTCTGCCCTACCTTCCTATTCATAACGAATCCTACACCTGTTATACCGTTTTCTGCTGCTGTTGATATTACCCGATACTCATCTGACCAGAAATCCTTGTCTACCTTCCACTTCACTTCACTGACCCCTATCTAGATTGAGCCTTTGCATTTCCCTTTTCAGATTTTCTAGTTTCCCTACCACGTTCAAGCATCTGACATTCCACGCCCCGACTCCTAGAACATTATCCTTTCGTTGATTATTCAATCTTTTTCTCATGGTAACCTCCCCCTTGGCAGTCCCCTCCCGGAGATCCGAATGGGGGACTATTCCGGAATCTTTTGCCAATGGAGAGATCATCATGACACTTCTTCAACTACAGGCCACATGTCCTCTGGATACACGTTACGTGTCTTTTATGCAGTGGTTTCCATTGCCTTCTGCATCCTCATGTCGTTGATCATTGCTGATTCTTCCGCCTTTAGGGGCAATTTCCCATCCCTAGGACAAGAGAGTGGCCTGAACCTCCATCCGCTCCTCCGCCCTCTTTGAAAAGGCCGTTGGCAGAATGAGGCTGACTTCTTATGCCGGAAGTCATCGGCCGCCAATGCTGATTATTTATCAAAATTTAGGCAGTGGCGGGGATCGAACCCGGGACCGAAGACGTTTTGATTATGAATCAAAGACGCTACCCCTTTTTTTTGTCTTCTTTTTCTTTTTTTTATTTTGTTTTTTAAATACCTTTTTTTTAGTAATTTCCCTTAAAAATCCCCTTAGGAAAATGGAACTTAAAAAAACCCTAAGTGCCACCGCCACTTTTCATCCTATAACAAAAAATCTGATCCACTTCTGGCGTTGGCTCCTGAGTAAACCCATCCCAGAGAGCTGCCTATATATCAGGGGAAATATGGGCAATCAAGGTTAGGGCTATCATTTGCCACTTTTTTTTTTACATGATTACATTTAGGGAACGTGTACAAATGAGATTTCTAGTAACTAAGTGTTACAAGTAAGTGTTACAATAACAAAGGTGGCATAAAAGAGTAATCCAGAAATAAAAACATAAATCACTGATGTAATTCCAACTAAAAGGTTCTTCAATAATGTAACTGGTTCCACTTGGAGCCTCGTCATCGTTATCTGATATCTCCAATTGCGCCTTTGAAGGGCATCTGCAACGGAGGCATTCAGCGTCGCTAGTGCCTCAATGAAAACAGCATCCTTGCAGCAGCTTGTCTCTTCCTTCGCTCATGGCTGACAAGGCAGAACGCTCAGCCGTTTGTGATGCGGCACAGAACATAAACCGCACCTCGGCACTCCGCAGCTGAGTGGGGGGTTAACGAAAACGCTGCGTAAATAATTTTCGAAGAGCGTACGGTAATTCGGTGTGCGTTCGAGGGCATTGTGAGCATTTTGCAGGAACCACCAGTAATCAAGCTGCTCTTTCTCTCCGTCGCTAAAGATATAGGCGACGGTAAGTCCTTTGAACCATGTAAGCGCATGATATTTTGCAGCCGGAAAGTAAGTTCCATCGGGACAGAGTAGGGTCTGAGGGTCAATCATATCAGGTGTGACCCGGAGGTAACAAGCCAATATCTTTTGTGTTAGTCGCCGAACTCCGGACGATGATGCGCAAGTAAAACGATGTTCATCAGTATCCAAAAGGTGACAATCTGGGCAATAAGGGGAGTCTGCCAGTCCAATAGTGTGAAGTCGCTGTAGGATGTGGCATATTGTTTGTTGGCGATCTGATACCACTTCGAACGCACCGTGGGGGACAGAAAGTTGTGGTGTATCGTTTTCTACACTCTTGGCCAGTGAACCGTAGGGTACTTGTTTTCCACCACGTTATGGGGAACAGCACGCAGAAGGTTGGTATAAAAATCTTTCGCCTTTGGTGGACGCGTGGCGGAGAGGTTCGAGCTGACATAGCTGTAATCAGGAATGAAGGTCGACACATGGGAGAGCTGTGGTGCGACGTGCGCAACCGACACCGGCGGGACGTTAAAGACTGGCATCAGAAGCTGTAGTAAACGACCCGTGAGAGAGGTATATTGACTTTTCCATCGTTTCCTCATGTTGCTCATGTAAAGGCTAGCTGCTCTCGCCCTGACGTTGACCAATCCCAGTCCCCCTTATTGCAGTGGGAGGGTAAGAGTGTCGTATCGTACTTTAAAGATATGACCTGCGGAAACGTAGTAACTGAAGGCCGGCGACCTATCTGCATCGGTAGTGGGAGGACTTGTGCCACGCGGTTGAGTTTTGATGCCACGTAGAGCTTCAGGTATTCAACACGTTGTAGCTGATTCAAGTCCCGGAGCAGGTTCTGTCGCACCATTGCGCGTATGATCTGTAATAACGGTCAGTAATTTGCTGCAGCTGTTTTATGTACATCTTTCTTGAACGTGATTCCCAAATATCGCAGATCAGAAACTGGTGGGAGGGGAGCGAGGGCTTCCGGTACGAGACCACGCCCAATATCCAACGCCGCCGACTTGTTGATGTTCAGAAGACTGCCTGCGGCCTGTCCGTATCGCTCAATCCAGGTTAGTATGCTTTGAACTTCGTCATTGGAACGAACCAGCAGTAGCAGGTCGTCAGCGTATGTCCTATAGCGAAAGGTGACGTCCCGCAGCGTGATGCCAGATAGGCGGTGGTTAAGGCCCCCTAGGAGTGGCTCGAGTGCGATGGCATAAAGGTAGGTAGAAAGGGGACAACCCTGTCGTAGAGACCTCTTAATGGGTACTGGTCCTACCGTCCTTCCATTGACCTGGACGTGTGAGCTGGCTGCGGTCCAATGACGTCGTAGGGTGTCGATGAGGCCCGGGGGAAATCCCATACAGTCCATCACTCGTAGGAGGAAGTTGTGGAGCACTCTATCAAAGGCGCGGTTGAAATCTACGGAGACGATCGCCGCTCTCAGACGGCACGCAGAAGCGATTGCTATTAAGTCCCTGCACACACCGGTGGCCATGTGTATGTTGGCTTCTCCCCCCTGCGACGTCTGTTCTGGAGCGAGGATCATCGGCAAAGTCGTCTTAATACGGCTCGCCATAATCCTGGTGAAAATCTTGTAACCGGAGTTCAGCATTGTAAGCGGCCGATAGTCGTTAATCGATAGCCCTCCACCTGGCTTGTGTACCGGTATGAGAAGACCTTCTACAAACGCTGGCGGCACAACACAGTCTGGAGACATAAGTTCGCGGAACATTATAACCCAGCGAGGCATCATGATGTCACGGAGAGTCCGGTAGAATTCGATGGGCAATCCATCAGGCCCAGGAGACTTATTGGCCGCACCTTTGTCCACGGCGTCTTCGACTTCTTCGAGTGAGATTTCCTCTGTTAGTGCATTCACGGTAGCCTCGTCGATAGTACGTGTTACCTGCTGTAACACTTCAGTAGTGGCCTCGTCATCGACGATTCTTTCCTTGTAAAGATGACGAAAATGATCCTCTACCGCCTTTACTATGGTTGCTTGGGTCGTACATAAGCGACCGTCGTGTGTCCTGAGTTGTGTGATTAAATGTTGGCGTTGTCGGCGCTTATCCGCCACAACGTGGTGCATAGTGGGTTCCTCTGCAAACGTTCGGTCGTGCCGTCGCGAGCATACGACTGCACCTTCTAGTCGGCGCTTCGTCAATGATAGTATGTGAGCCTTGATTCTGCTTTGATCATGTTGTCTCTCCGGGGAAGGGGGTAAGGCGTCGAGGTCCCTGAGTGCCACGTAGTAAAAATCGAGGGTCTGTCGATGCCACGCAGTTACGTCCTTGCCGTATTGCATAAGTGTCCTACGGATTGCTGGTGTGGCACAGAGGAGCCACCACTCCAGGGTCGAGGTGTATCGAGGGTGGCGGCGTTCACAGTCAGTCCACGTTGCTGCAACTTGCCGACGGCAATCCAGATCCTGGAGATGAGTTATGTTGAGCTTCCAAAAGCCATTGCTGCGCCAGACTTGTTGGGGGCGTAGGAACTTCTTCAACTACAGGCCACATGTCCTGTGGATACACGTTACGTGTCTTTTATGCAGTGGTTTCCATTGACTTCTGCATCCTCATGTCGTTGATCATTGCTGATTCTTCCGCCTTTAGGGGCAATTTCCCACCCCTAGGACAAAAGAGTGGCCTGAACCTCTATCGGCTCCTCCGCGCTCTTTGACAAGGCCGTTGGCAGAATGAGGCTGACTTCTTATGCCGGAAGTCATCGGCCGCCAATGCTGATTGCGTCGAGTTGGGGACGCACGTAACTAGAACCATACTAATAGTTGTAGAAAAGGGCATACAGAAAAGAGCAAAGGAAACCATGAAACAAAACTGAAGGGTGGAATCCATACCACCATTAACTAGTGCTACATCTTGCATCGGATGGGAAAACTAAAACTGCGAAGACCTTTTCGCACCGGCGACAAAAAGAGGAAATGGGACAAATACTGCTACAGAGTGTGAGGGTTCACAACGAAACTTTCCATCTGCTGTATCATCCAGGTATGACTTCTCGTAATGATGAAAGTAGATCTCAGGTTTTACCGTGTAGTGTTCTATTATCGTATTGTAATTTTAGCTTCTCTTACCCGTGATGTTCCAGCTACGTGGAGGGTCGTGGAACGCACTCCACAAAAAATTTGAAAAATATTGTCGATACTTTGGGTTACGGAGGATCTTGCAATGCCGTTCCTGCAAATAGTTCCAAAAGTCTAAAGTGTCCTTAGTGCCGTCTTGAAACAAATAATGCACTGCATGTCCACGAAGCCACGTCATTGCATTAGTTTTAGTGCGTGGGTAATACGCTTCATCCGGGTATAAGATAGTCTTGGGGTCGATATGATGCGGCGTTACCCGAAGGAAGTATGCTGACATTTGCCTCACTAAGTGCCACACCGCTGTAGACTCGCCACACCTAAGACGGTGTTCATCGTTGTCTTGAACGCCACAGCTCGTGCACATGGGTGAGTCTACCATGTGGATCGCATGTAGCCTTGATCTGGTCACCTGCTTACCTTTGACAGTGATATACCACATCGCCGGGACGTCAGTGTCTAGTGTTACGTGGTGAATTGTCCTCCACACTACTCGCCAGTTGACGTTTGGGTGCTTCCTCTCCACGACGTTATCGGGTCGTCCACGTTGCAGGACCCTATAAACAGTCTTTGCCGTCGCCAGTTGAGTCGCTGGTAAGGCAAGTCGAACATAACTGAGTTCGAGGTAAAAGACACCGATGTAGAAGAGCGAAGAGGGGGCGTGGTGTATCGGCACAGGCGGCAACAGGGAGGGCGGTGCTAGTTCTTCTGTTAACAAACTGGTCAGACTGTCCGGACGGCGGTGCCATAGTTTGACTAATGTGCTCACAAATAGGGGGACCGCTCTGTCATAAACGTGATAAAGGCCAAGCCCTCCCCGATCCGGGGGAAGAGTGAGAGTCTCATATTTGATCTTGAAAAGCATTCCAGAACTCACGAAGGACCCAAAATCCGCAAGTATACGGCGAGCTAACATCACCGGTATAGGTAATATCTGGGCGTAGTGCGGAATGCGTGACGCTAAATGTGTGTTGACATACTGAGTCCGTTGGACGATATCCAGGGCTCGTAGGCGGTTGTTGGCAATTTCAGTCCGAACATTTCGTAAAAGCCGTCGAAAGTTGTGAGCAGCGGTCCGTCGTATATCGTCTGTAACATCAATGCCGAGACATTTCAAACTGTCACTGAGCCGTAAGGGGGTGACACTGTTCTCAGACAATCCGACCCCGATGTTCATCGCCACCGATTTTGCGACGTTGATACTACTACCAGTGGCCATGCCATATTTCGCTATCCAAGTTAGTGCGCTAGCGGTGTCGTCACCGTTGCGGATGACAATCACCAGGTCGTCAGCGTACGCTTTACATCGGAAAGTGTGGCCTCGTAACGTCATACCCGTTAGTCGTTGGCAAAGCCGCAGAGGAGAGGTTCCATGGCCACAGAGTAAAGTAAAGTGGACAGAGGGCAGCCTTGGCGTATCGATCGAGAAATGGTGAGGGGCTGCGAAGGTCGGCCGTTGACGATCACCTTGGACGTCGCGCCACGGAGTAGTCGCATGACGACAGTGACGAATGGCTGTGGGTACCGCATATGTTGGAGGACCGTTTTCAAATAGTTGTGGTCCACTCGGTCGAAAGCTTGACTAAAATCGATGGCCGCCAGTGCACCCTTCAGACGACATGCCCTCGCCAGTGAGATCAAGTCACGATATTCGCTGAGTGCCGTTTGAATATTATTGTCGCCTCCTAATGACGTCTGATCGGGTGAGATAACATTGCCTAGGGACTGGCGTATCCGCGCCGCCAACAGTCGAGAAAATATCTGGAAGTCGCAGTTCAATAGCGTCAACGGGCGGTAGTCCTGCAGTCGTGAGCCACCGGTCGGTTTGTGAATAGGAATAATCATCCCTTCCACAAGGGCCGCAGGGAGCGGCACGTCCGGGAATAGTAGTTCGCGACAGATGTCCGTCCATCGGGTGGCTAATAAATATTGAAAAGTCCGGTAAAATTCCAAGGGGAGGCCATCAGGACCCGGAGACTTGTTGACAGCTCCTTTTCTAATGGCGTTGATCACTTCTTCTTCTGTAATTTCTTCCATCAAGGCCGCTTCTATTACCAGCGTGAAGGTGCCGTAAATCGTCTGAGAGACGTCCTCCAGTGCTGTCGGATCAGGGGTCTGAGCGGAATAGAGCTGGGAATAATGACTGTAGAACGCTGTGTTTATGTCTTGTTGCGTGGTGAGGCGATGACCGTCCTCCGTGCCGATGAAGCGTATCAGCGCTCGTTGGCGTCGTTTACGTTCACGAAGGACGTGGAACATTGTCGGGCGTTCGCTAGGTATCCGATCCTGCGTCCTCGAGCGGATGACTACTCCCTCTAGGTGGCGTCGCATATGAGCGAGGATCTGAGCCTTAGCACGGTGGACCGCCGTTTGTCGTTCCGGAGACGGCGCCATAGTATCGCAGTCGCGCAGGACCCGGAAGTAAAAGTCGAGTGTATGTCTTCGCCAAGTAGCGTGGTCGCGACCGTAGGTTATCAACGTTCGCCTCAGTGGCGGTTTGGCGCAGTCCAACCACCAGCGGATCGTTGTGGGATATGCACGGAGGCGATTTTCACACGAATGCCACGTATCCTCAACAGCTTGGCGGCAATCCGGGTACGACAGGTGAGCGATGTTTAATTTCCACGGGCTGCGTTTTCTCCACATTTGTTGCCGCCCCAGGGTGACGGCACAAATGTAAGCTGAGTGGTCCGAGAATGCTGCAGGCCACAGTTCTGCATCATGTGTTCCAGCGGCGAGAGAGCGTGAGACATAAATCCTGTCGATACGACTGGAAGAGTGACTCGTGAAGTGCGTGAATCCCGGTCGGTGGCCGTGAAGATGTTCCCAAGTGTCCACCATCTGCAGGTCTCGAATTAGCGTCTCGAGTTCCGGGCACGGATTATGTCGTGGGAGTTGGTCTCTGGGCGCCAGTATGCAATTGCAGTCACCGCCTTGGAAGAGCGGGGCGACGTCTTCCGCAAAGAATCGTGAACGTTCGCGACGTTTGTACGTCCCGGAAGGTGCGTAGATATTGATAAGGCGGACACCCAGTACTGTGAGTGCCTTTCCTCTTGCCCCAGGCAGAAACAGGATATCGTCCGCCACTATCCCTTCCCGAAGAAGTACAGCGACACCGCTGCCTGTTGGGGAAGCTGGAGAGACGCAAGCATCGTAACCGTACATGCCTGGGAAGTCGTCGACGTACACTTCCTGGAGGAGGGATATGTCGATGGAAGCAGAGTTCAACATATCCTGAAGCAAGGATAACTTAGGGCGCGTCCGTATAGTGTTGATGTTTATTGTTGCAATGCGATAAGTTTGAGGTCTATCCACAGCATCCGTGTTGGCCATCAGTACCCCTGTAAGGCTGTCTCGTCACTCTAACTGATGGCGGGAAGGGGTCAGCACTGGTGGGGTAAATTTCCCTCCGTGTCGTCCGACACGATGGGCAAGGAGTGTGCCTCACAGTCGTCTGCCCAGTCGCCATGAAATACCTTCGGCTGTTGGTGGCTGTTAGTGGCTGCTGCGGCACTCGGCGCTGACTGCATCGGCTCTGCTGGCTGGGAATCGGCAGCGGCTGTCTGCTTGTGATACTGCTGTTCTGTGTAGTCGGAGGGGCTGAAGCCGTCACCACGGCGATCTGTTAAGTTTGAAGTTACAGCGGCCTCTGTACCGCCGGTACCGTCGTCGGAATTTCCACAGTCCATGGCAGACGATCGCTGCAAACACTCGTCCGATGGAGCACGCCGCCGTCTCTTGTGTTTTCGCGGGGAACGCTGCTCCGGTGTCTGGAATAAAAGCCGCTGTCGGCACAACCCGTGGGTCAATGTCCATCCTGGCATCTACGCCTTCTTGCAAGGTCGGTCGGTGATTATCTTCAGGTGGGGGTGCCGTTGTAGAGGCCGGATCCTGTACTGCAGAAGCCATTATGTTCTCGCCATCGGGGGCGGCTATCGGACTAATGTCGTCAGCATCGGTAAAGGTTGCTGCCCGGCGTAATTGAGAGGAAGGGTCGTCACCGTAGAAGGAATCATAGATTCACCTGTCGGGATTTGAGTAAGCCGTCGTCGGAGACAATCCGAACGGACGTGCCCTACTTGGCCACAACCAGAGCAAGTACGTGGCTGACCGTCATACATAATGATCGCCCTACATCCGCCGATGATAAGATATGACGGAACATGTTTGGTCAATTCAATTTTAATCTGTCGTACCCCGTTAAGAACGGGGTACGTTGTAAAGGTGGTCCATTTTTCGGCCATATGGCTGATCACTCTGCCGTAGGGCTGGAAAGCCGCGGTGACTACGTCCGGTGGTACTTCAAAAGGGAGTTCGAAGACGCGTATCGTACGTAGGCCAAGCCCCGCGTGATCGATAGAGACCGCCCCAATATGGCCATCAGAATGTTTGAATTTAAGACCATTGGCATGTGCGCTCACGATTCTGTTGCACACCTCGTCACTTACTAGCTTGACGTAGACAACACTGCTCGTGATAGAGAGATAGATATCAATTATGTCTCGCGGGTCAATTTTAACGTCGTCACGAAGGAAACGTTCCACTTCAAAAGTTCGCGGTCGTGCATGATCGGGTTGAAAACTGATCTTGATGGTGGTTTGTATGAATGTGCCATGTTGCGTCGGTAGTGATGGACGCTAAAGTAGCGACAACGCAGTAGTAAACAACTACGAGCACTCGCGACCGCGCGGACGGGACGTAAACAAGACGTCCTCGCCGCAGCGCTGCGGAAAGCAGACTGACCCTAGACCACAATCAAATGTCTTTCAAAGAATAGGTCTCATCTCACAAACTGATCATTTAATACATAGCTAGGTGAATGCGTGTCCAAGGGTACTCACAGCTTTCATACGACGGAAAGCCCAATGGTATTACAAGTTCAAATAAGCAAACACTTGCAGCAGTGAGAAGCAAGACGACGTCTGTCGATCTATTCCCACTTCTGCGGAGTGGAACTAGGGCGGCAAGAGTCACGAAGAGTATTTACCTCTGAGATGCTTGCAGGGATAGGGAGAGGACCACATCAACTTCCGGGCTAAGAGCGGCTGTGCAGTGGCAGCGTCTTGTGTGTTGCTGACAACTTAGTATGCTTGCCAATCATATGCTGTGGTAATAACATCACAGGGAACGAGAATAATTTATGAAAGCGCATTTAAAAGATGCTCACGTTCAAAGGTGATACAAAATTGCTGCAACAACACGCACACAGCTCACGTACAAGATTTTGCACCACGGTCACTAGAATGATTGCATTTCAGTAACAAGCTTCGAACCAAACAATAGAGTGCTAGGATTGGCAGCAGTGAGACAAGGCGCGAAGTACAGCAATTTCTACCGAGCGGATCTAGGATGCCTGAGCTCAGTCCAGACTTTACTTCACACACTGCATGTTAGCATTGTTTCTATTTTCCTAATTCTATGGCTTCATCGGGATTACCACAAAATCGTCGTTGCTGCTCATCTGGTTACTTTCTCATTTCCTTAGTGTAGTTAATTGTGGTAATTGCGGTGAAATGAAACATTGTTTTTTTGATAGTGCTTTATAAAAGAGTTGAAAAATATCTTACAAACGACTAGTACTATCATTTGTAAAATGTATATTTCATATTCTCGCAATTAATTAAAAAGAATTGTTATCGTCTGTTGAAACTGAATAAAAGTGTATGAAATAACCATCCTGCTACATGTCTCAAAACTAGGGGTTCTGTAATACAAAACATTGGCCTCTGGAAAATGGTGTTTATTTTTCGTTAAAATTACGTAATTCCTTGTTTAACATTAATTCTGAATTGAGGTAATGCAGATCGTTTTATAATAAATACACCATGTTAACGATAAATAAGCGCAAAACTGGATAACTGTTTTCAGGAACCGATCGATAACTAAATGAAGAAGATGCCATAAGTAACTGTGAGAAATAAGAAGAAAGATCTTCTTGTTTAGAAATTGACTATACAGTGGGACCTCGTTCACCGAGGTAATTCACTTCTAAGTTTTACCAGCATTGCGAAACACTCGTTATGCGAAACGTATCTTTTTGTTGGAATTCACGTACAAAAAGGATAATGCATTCCATTCCGAAAAAATACTAATACAGTTTATAAAATGTACATCATTTTTACAAGAAGTATAAAGACATTTGTTTTTACCGTCTCTTCAAAATGAATCATAAATTTCAACGCGTGGAGTGTGGCTAACAGTACAGCTGAGTACTGCGTTGTCGGCGGCGTCGTATTTCTCGGAGTTTCTGATGTACTTTGTTCGTCGTAATAATAATAATAATAACACTTATGTAAAACAGTACGCTCTTTTTTGCTTCGTGTTTTCCGTTATTTCATTGTCATTTCTTTCCCACGGAGCATAAGCCATACCGTAAAGAGTAAAGTCAATAACAATAATGGTACGGTCCAGCGATTATGCACGCCGCCTTATCGGCACAACTGCAATTTGATGCCTGATGACTAATGTCTCTCTTTTGTAATATTAAAAATCACACTTGACATTTATTAAGATTTTATTGTTTTCAACAGTTTTTATTCACAGGGCAATACCAGCGAGATCTGCCACGGGTGCCACTTAGCCAGATGAAAGTAGGCAAGGGTTATAGAAAAACAGTTCCAATGAGAAGGCTGTGCCTGTTTGTTTATTAATAATTTGTTAAATCGTGGTTCTATTTTTGAGACACAAATCCTCAAATCATTTTCTAGTTGAAGTCTATTTCTCTTCTTAGTTTCTATGTTCACCACTGAAGAGAACGCTAATTCACAAAGGTAGGAAGTGGCGAATGGCACTAATAATTTCAAACCTTCCTTTGGCGGCTGTGGATACTCTTCTGTTCTCTTCATGCAAAAGACGTCAATATTTAGCGAATTCAATTCCAATTTAAGCATCCCGTCAGCTGCTAAATGTGTAACTGTTTCTTTCGTCATCGTGCTCAGATCAGCCAGTTACACTCACACATCTAAAAAAAGGATTTAGTATCCTTCTATGACCGTTGTCAGCGTCAGAGGTCAGCTCTGGAAAGTAACTTAACAGTTTCTCTTCTAAATTATGCAAGCTCTGTGTCATGCAAGGAATGTGAGAACTTAGTACCACCGACTGGTCCTTTCCAGTTTCTTCGGCAAATGTCTGAATACAAGGCAATGGCTCAAACATCTTCTTTTGTAAAAAAAGTAGACCACAAACTAAGTTTTGCGAGGAATGGTCTAATTTTATCCTTAGCTTTTATAATGTTTTCTTCTTTCCATCGGAGTCTCTTGTTTAAAATATTTATGTAGGTAAAAACACGAAAGGTTTGGCATCATTGATTTTAATTTCGCGACGAGCCCACTTCTACTGCCAGTCATAGCTTTAGCACAATCACTAGAAATGGCTCAAATGGCTCTGAACACTATGCGACTAAACTTCTCAGGTCATCAGTCGCCTAGAACTTAGAACTAATTAAACCTAACTAACCTAAGGACATCACACACATCCATGCCCGAGGCAGGATTCGAACCTGCGACCGTAGCAGTCGCGCGGTTCCGGACTGCGCGCCTAGAACCGCTAGACCACCACGGCCGGCAATCACTACAAATGGCAAGACATTTTGTCCAATAAGTCTCGTAGTTGCGAGTGGTTTCTAAAAGCATGTCATACAAACACTGGCCAGTAGTGTCGCAGGGAGATATTTGCAAAATAAAGTGTCTTCCAAGATACTTTCATCTGCTTCAAAGCGCACAAATACTATAAACTGAGCACATCCTGAAACATCAGTAGATTCATCAAACTGCAAAGCAAAATGTAAGCTCTTCTTTAATTTTGCGACTAACTTCTCTCGAATGTCACCGGCCGTATCGTTTATTCTGAGTTAAATGGTATTATCAGAAAGCGGTATGCTTTTTAGCTTGTTTGCCTTTTGCTTACCTAACATAATTTCAACCATATCCAGGGCTCCTGTAAAAATAAGTTTCTCTGCATCTGTATGCGACCTCCCTACTTTACCGACTGGGAATACGACTCTGTAGCTAGTTAATAACCCTTTCTCGTTGACACTGAGTAACTAAAATCAGATACAAATATTGTTAAATCAGAAAAACGAAAAAAATCACAAACATTAATACTATTTTAAATCAACAAATAACATACTATTTTATTAACTGAATAATAGTAGTTTGATGCTGGTTAAGTATTTTCAGTTTTCTTTCGAAGAAATCCAACGGTTTATCAGCTTCCTTGGAATGTTTAGTTAACGGGGGACGTTGTAGCTTCTATGGTTCCATACTCCCACGTGACAATACCTCGCCACAAATTACACATTGAGGTTTATTGTTCATGACGGTAAAACCATACTTAAGATAAGTGTCGTCATTAAGTCCATTTTTTTCGGTTTTGATTCGCTTCCGCCATTGCCAGTTGTACCAGTCGTGCAGGCCTGCACAGATATTGTAAGAAACTTGTCCATGTTATGCTCGCTCAAAGCGAAGCGAGAAGACAATAATCACGTCCGTACTTGCAGGCGTACTCGAGCAACTGCCTGTAGTGACCGCAAACGCGTCACTGTGCCTGCGATGACCCCTTCTCACCCCCACCCCACTGCCGCGGCAAAGAATATGGGCAGCTGTGTCTCTGCCTGCAGAGCACTGCGACCTCTCTTCACACTGTGGGGCGGCGTATGGAAATAATTGTTGAATGAAATGTAATGTGGAATGTCTTTCCCGGCACATGCACCATATGTGGGGCGGCGTATGGAAATGTTTGTTATTAAATGTTCCTACGATTTAATTAATGCTTTTGTTTGCCGTTCTCAACACTGGCTCTCTAACTACAATATTGGCAACCAGAAAGTGATTAGCAAAACGTGAAGCCTGTAATTAGAATTCCTAGTGCCCACTTCAACTGAGAAATACTCTTCTAGCTACAGTTTATAGCTCTGAGGAATTAGGAGATTGTCTGGGATTCATAATCAAAAACGATTCTTTCAAAAATGTTCACTATATTCTGAAAGTCACAGACCAAAAAGAATCCACACAATCCAACTACCAGAGCAGTACAGAGTCTAATGCACTGATGCAACTATAACTGTACAAATTAAATGTTTAAGTGAATGCTCGCCATAATTTGATGATAACGTTCATCAAACGCCACGCTAAATAATAGTAGAATGTCTGTCCCGCGACGGCACGTGAAAATACGACATACGCGAACTGAAGATAGATCATTAAAGACATCCCAGAATAACACTTCACTCGAAAATGATTTCATGGTTACGCGTATCCCGAGTATCTTATTACGGCATCCGAGGCTGTTTGTAGCAATGACACCGACGCGACGCGACCCCCGGCACAGATGGTGCGCAGATCAGCGTCTGGAGAGAACTGGGGCCTTACTTTCTCGCGTGCCTCGCGTCGATCTGCACGGAGGTAACTTGTCCTCCAATGTGTGATGGAGTCCGCAGCAGTTAGTGCTTTGCCTCCCATGCATGCCGATGTAATGCGTCTTCACATGTAGAATGTCTTCTTGGGTGTCTCCTCAGCACAGTTCTGCAGTGCTAGCTATGCAGCGAGCAGGTGTGGCCAGCGGGTGTTGACGCTACGCGGCAGTTTGCGGCCCAGCGTCCGGATTTGGGCGTTGTGTGACGGGCCAGCACGTTCGTAAAAGGTGCGGGCGGCCGCCTGGAAGAGGTCACGGAGCAGAGGTATTTCCGCGATGTCGTGAAGATGAGCGGTGGGGAAATCGTAAGGCAGGTGCAAGGCCAGCCGAAGGATGCGATTCTGCAGTGTCTCCAGCTTCTTCAGGTTCGTGTCGGCGGCGTTCCCCCAGACGACGGCGGCGTATTGGATTACAGGGAGGAGCAGCGCCTTGTAGAGAGTGATGCCCAGACGCGGTGGTAGTCGGGAGCCGGGGTTCAGCACCGGGTACAGGACGCGAAGCCGGTTCCGCACTTTGGCCTTCACTTCGCGGATGTGCGGAACCCACGTGAGCCGGCGGTCGATGGTGACGCCGAGGTAATGCGCCGTGGGACGCCACGGGACAGGGCTGCCACCGACGGTGAGCGGTTGCAGACCCGCAGGAACGAGTCGCCTGGTGACGATCAGGAACTGTGTCTTGGCCCCATTGAATTGTAGACGCCACTTGACGGCCCAGTCTGCCAGGGTGTCAATAGCGAGCTGTAGACGGCGGCATTGAGGCTCCTCGTACATAGAGCCGTGTCATCCGCGTACAGGGCGAGCCGCACACGGTCGATCTTCGGCGCATCAGAAGTGTACAGCGAATACAGGAGTGGTCCCAAGACCGAGCCCTGTGGCACACCGGCGATGATGCGGCGGACGAAGGATAAGCCATGCGCGGCCCGCGCATGGAAGGTCCTATCGGCAAGATAGTAATTGATGAGACGGACGTGCGACGTCGGGACCCCAAGGTCAAAAAGTTTGAACAAGAGGCCGCGGTGCCACACACTGTCGAATGCATGCGACACGTCCAGGAACAATGCGCCGAAGAACTCGCGCTGCTCGAGGGCGACGAACGCATCTTCCACTAGCCGTAGGAGTTGGTGAACTGCCGAGTGGCCCCTGCGAAAGCCGAACTGCTCTTCGGGCAGCAGGTCTTCCTCGTCAACGTGGCGCTGCAGCCGCCTGATGTACACCCTTTCAAAGACCTTGGAGACGGCCGGCAGTAAACTAATAAGTCTGTAGTTCGCGGGCTGACACAGATCCTTCCCCATCTTCGGAATCGCCACGATCTCTGCATGCTTCCAGGACTGCGGAAAACTGCAGGACCGGAGGATTACATTAAAGACGGCGGCGAGATGAGTGACAGCCACCGGCGGCAACTTCTGGAGTAGGGCGTTGGAAACCTCGTCTGGCCCCGCAGCTTTCCTGGGGTTCAGGGCACGCAGGATGGACGACACCTCCTCCGCCGTCGTCTCTTCAATGACGTCATCGTCGTCGCGTGTTCCAAGTAGCGTGGGAGCCGGTCAGCAACCAGGTCGTCGTGGACAGCGGCGGTCGGGTCTTCGATCGGCGAAAACGCAGCCTCAAAGACGTCTGCGAGGGCATCAGCCTTCGCAGCTGGTTCGCAGACAGCCTGACCATTGACCAGCAGTGGAGGGACACGTTGCGTGCGGCGTAGGAAACGCTTCGTCGTCTGCCAGGCCGTGCCGTCGTCAAGACAGAGGGTGGCGACCTTGTTATTCCAGTCGCGATTGCGATGGTTGTCAATGGCGACCCGGATATCCCGCCGCATCCTGTTGAGGGGGCGCTTGGTGTCGGCATTTCTTGTCCGCTGCCACTCCCGGTAGACGCGGTTCTTCTCAGTGATGGCCGCAAGGATGTCCGGCGGCAGCTGGCGGGAGTAGTCAGGCGGAGTTCGAGGTCGGGGCGGCGTTGCTATGTTGGCAGCGTCGATCGTGGTTGCCGCAAAGTGCAGAAGTGCTGCGTCCGCTCCAGCTTCTGCAGGGGGCGGCGCGGCGGCGAGTGAGTCCGTCACGGCTGTTTGAAACCTGCCCCAGTCGATGCCAGCAAGTGAGACGCCTCGCCTGGGCTGTTGCAGGGCGTCTAAGTCGATATCGAAAACCACTGGGACATGATCAGAAGACAGCGCCGTCCTCGTCGTGACGGTGATCTGATGAGGGATGCCCTTGACGACCGCGATGTCGATGATATCCGGGAGGCCACGGGCAGGGAAGATTGTCGGATCGTACGGCCCCACCACGAGCGCATGGTGGCGTTCTGCAACCCGGAGCAGGCAGCGGCCAGCAGCATTGGTGATCCTGGAGTTCCAGGAGACATGTTTACTATTGAAGTCCCCGGCGACGAACACCTGCCCCCTCAAGGAGAGCAGAGCATCGATGTCAGCAGGGTCCAGTGGACGAGACGGCGGCCGATAGGCAGCGACGAACGTGATGGCGCCCGCCGAGGTGTGAATGACGACACCAGTGGCCTCCAGGGTTGCCAGTGGTGGAAGTTGTATCACGTGATGACGAATGCCATTGCGGACGTAAACGGCATACAGCAGGTGAACAGTTAGGAGATTCACACACCTCACTGCAAGTGTCACCGGAGTTCAACCCGAAAAAACCGTGGAAGGTGGACACACTCCGTATCAATGTCTACAAATAGGTGAACGGTTACTTGTGATCAGATTTTGTATTAGGCACAAATAGCGAGGAAGTCAAGTAGTCTGTGGGTGGACCTGATTCATGGTGAGTCTACGTGAAGTGTGTTTAGAAACGGAACCACTTTCCCAAATAAATACTTCCCATTTCTACCCCCTTTCCTTCATCGTCTTTCTTCTGTCTCATCCCTTCCTTCAACTATAAAGCCGCTGAAGAGACCCCTTTTATAATTATTTCTTTAATTTTGCAACAAATTACACCTCATGCTCCAATAGTACCATTGGTACTTTGCATACACCAGGGCATTGCCCTTCTTATTACACAGGGTGTACATAACGTCTGGGAACAGACTGCACAAGAACCAAACAATGTCCAGATATCATGCGTATATCATTTTAAAGAGAAACCCTGATAGTTTACTTTCCTGTATATCGCCACAGCCTAGTTTGGTAATTGGCGATAGTCAGCGCTAGTCGCGAGTTCAGGTGCGCAGCGAGCCTTGTGTGTGTTGGAGTCCGACAAGAAGAAGTGTGCTACAGCTGTCCAGCGGGTGTTCAGAACCAAGTACGATAAGAAGCCACCAACAAGGGAGGCCACTTAGTACTCGCACAACAAATTCGTTTCTGTAACTGGACAACCTCTTTGGATGCTAAGCATGTGTCAGGATGACATTACTGCAAAGGGCATTTCATTCTAAAGCATTATGCCGGGGTGAAAAACACTAAATAAATTACTTATTCTTTCTGAACATAATGTGGGCAGGGAGGTATTAGGTAGAATGAAACAGAATTTTTGCATCAGACAACTTTTATTGTAAGATTTGTACTATGGTTTCCTTGCTGGATTGTTCTGGCTGGGAGAGCGGCAGCTGTGTCGTTTGCAAAGCCTTCTGCTGCGTGAGCGGCGGCGTCTGATTATGCCTGCCGGTGTGTATCTCGTATCGCTGTTTCACCCAGTTGACTGGAGACGCTCATCGTGAGGTGGCCCATTTAATTATTGAGAACCAAGTCGTGATTCGGATGGTAATACCTTGGATGTGGCGTCCCAGTGTTTCTCATCTCTATGCGACCACGTGTGTCACTCTTGTGCGTCGGCCCGCGGACTGGCGGGGGAAGGCCAGTGTCCCGGACTCGAATAACGGACTCCAGCTTGCCAGTCTTCGGCTGTCAGATCTTCATCACCAGCTCACAGGTGACTGCTGATGTGAGGCCGTCTCCTTCCCGTTCTCACGAGTCATCAGGGTACGTAAAAATCAGTCTTCAAATACCTTCTATCTTCTGTCTTCTGGCGGCGGGGCTCCTGCTTGCTATTCCATTACAGCGGCGGAATTGGTGCTTCTGTGTTCGATGTAGTCTCTTCCTCCAAGAAGGTCTACAGCACCGACTGAACTGTACTGGAACTGAACTCGAACAGGAACTGAACTGAAAACTACTGTAGGGCCCGCTGCGTCTCACGTATTTATTTACTTGAGTTCACTGGAGGCAAACGACTTCACCGTTATTGCCTCTTCTGTCACGTTGAAAAGCTTCTCGAAGAATCTTCTTAACGTCGGTCATTGGCTCTTGGAATGTAGGCGAGAGCCTTTGATCACATGTGGCAATTGAGAAACACGCGATCTGGTCGGGCGATGCCCTGACGGCTTAATCGACAGCTTCCGTTTATGTGGGGAGAGCGATGGCTTCTCCTGAACGAGCTGACTTGCAAGCGCCGGCCGTTGTCACTGCTGCTCTGCCCGCTGTTTGCCAGTGTGTAGCTCTTCTAACTAAACTAAGTTTTTCATTTATTGTCTAATTTCTATTTCACTTCACATTGATTTCACTAATTTATTTACCTTTCTTAAGTTCCACTCAACATTTCAACGGGTTGCTTGTGCCCGGCAAAGAGAATTGGACGTCCCATTGTGAATGAACTGAATGTGCAGCGCGTACGAGAGACATTCGTAAGAGTCCATAGAAATTGTTGCGTCGTGCATCCCAAGTTTGTAAAAACGCTTTCAGAGTTTCTCTTCAAAATTCAATTTGTATGAGATCTGTACAATGTTTAGTCATTGTGCAATAAATAACTGAAAGTGTTCCCTGGCCTTATGTACACCCTGTATTATCTGTCTGTATTATCTGAAGTTGATGATCGTTTCGCCAAGCCCATTGTCCACTTTCAGTTATACGGAAATAACGTCTGAAATACTATTTCACCAAAGGTTTTAATAACATTATCTTAAACTTTCGGTTTTTTGCAGATAACTTTTACGTTATGTGCAGATTTTAACAACGCATTTTCTGGTGTGACACAGTGATTGATATTCGTAATTTATAATTTTCCGTTTCCAAAGATATTACTGATCGTCAGTTATTTGTTCCTGGGAAAAGATAGGCTGGACTGGAGAGACGGGTTTGGAAGGCAAGTTTTAACGGGAGTTGAATGCACGTGGCTTGTTGCGATGGAACAGTTTGTAAGTGGAAATGTGTTTGCCTTATCTGTAAATAAACGACGATTATTAAAAGAAAAATTCTGCAGATTATTATTCTGTCATACACATATAGAAAGACCAGCTGCAGTAAGACCTAGGATTTCCTTTCCTAACGGAGCAATCAACATCCCAAGGAATTTAAGTTATGTATTTCCTTTACCAGAAACACATACAGCAACAGAGAACTGACTTTGTAAATAAAATTCTTTTAGCTTTGTGCCAAATTCTGTTGGTACAGACATTACTATTCGATGTGTCCGGCCCCGTTAGCTGAGTGGCCAGCAGAATGCCACTTAAGTACCTGCCCTCGGCGGCCGAACTTCCCGGACTGGGGGACTCCCGGCCCACAATGCCGCGCGCTCATTTCCATTTCCACTATTCGGTGAAGAACCCTCTCACCACATCGGTAGTTATTGGAATGCTTCCCAAAGTAGCGGGAACATTTCAGCTTCTCTGTGCAGCTCCTCAGTATTATAGTTCGAATGGCTCTCAGCACTATGGGACTTAACTTTTGAGGTCATCAGTCCCCCAGAACTTAGAACTACTTAAACCTAACTAACTTAAGGACATCACACACGTCCATGCCCGAGGCAGGATTCGAACCTGCGACCGTTGCTGGAAACGGTCGTAAATACAGCTTTAGCAAGTGACCCGACCAAGTAGCTACTGTTAGCGGCAATCGCAGTAAGCAGCAGGAAGGTTTCGCGTTGAGGCAGAACTAAGGTAAAGCCTTTAGAGTCCATAATTTCAAAAGCATACGTGCTGATTGTATGCCGTGTTCACATATACCCACAGAATGACAACACCGCTTCTACTAAAAACGAATATGAAAAATGTCCCAGAAAACGAGCTAGTTACACTGTCGCTAACAAGTCGCATTTGAGTTCAGCCAGTTACATGTACGTGGCGCACTGCAGCTTGCAGTTGTGTGCGTTTGTACTCCCACCGTCTCGCCCTGTTTGACGACCAGTCCGCGTCATTTGTTCTAACTAGGAAATGTGATTGAACAGCGAGAAACGGGGTCGCAGCGGTGCCACCTGCCCGTAAACATGTTAGTATTGTGGCCGCAACTGCGAAAAGCATATCGTGCTGTTGGAACACCCCTTAACTCTCTTTCGCTCTCTCTCTCTCTCTCTCTCTCTCTCTCTCTCTCTCTCTCTCTCTTCTTTCTCTTTCCTAGCTATAATTCCGCGTAGGGGTGCAAACAAGACGGTAGGGTGCCATTTATATTGGTGCATTCTACAACATGTAGTGTTGGCGTCGGTTCGCGATTTGTGCCGTCGTAACTCCATCGATCCCGAATTAACCCTCGACCTTAAACTTAGAAACTCCGCTATTAACAATCCAGAAGGTTTACGTAGACTGAAGCTACTAATATTACTAACCAGTGGGGCATGGGGATTGCGTCAATGCACCAGCCTCCACACCCATAAAACAATGGTTCCTTTTATCCACTGGCAAGTTATTGTCGAAGTTCTATCACTATCTCCATATTCTGGAACAAAATGGCATATTGTCAGTGGAGATTAAGTGGTGGATTGAAAATGTTCCTCATTTTTCTTCGTATTTTTTTTGTATTTTTTTGTATATATATATATTTTTTTTTTTTTTTTTTTTTTTTTTTTTTTTTTTTTTTGCAAACATTGAAATGAGTATTTCTTAAGACGGTAACCGGTTTCCACCAGCCATTTTGAGACAGCTACTAGGCAAACTAGTATAGAATATATAAAATCTGCTAATTGGTTAACTACATAATTATATAAAGAACAAAATCGTACGTTCTGCAGACGGTTTTGGATACGTTGTCAACAACACAGAAGGCAACAGTACGCTTACACTGAGGTCTTACAGGCGGGCTGGTTGGTTGATTTAGGGCGGAGGGGACCAAACAGCGAGGTCATCGGTCCTATCGGATCAGGGAAGGATGGGAGGGGAATTCGACACTGCCCTTTCCTTGGAACCATCTCGGCATTTGCCTGAACCGATTTAGGGAAATCACGGAAAACCTAAATCGGTGTGGCCCGACGCGGGTTTGAACCGTCGACCTACCGAGTGCGAGTCTAGTGTGCTAATCATTCCGCTTCTTCGCTCCGTTTGAAGCGGAGTAAAAACCTTTCTTTGTCTATTCGTGTTTATAGTCGAGGAAGAAAATTTCGGCAGATTGTGTAGTTGCATTTCTCAGAACTGTCTGATATGATTACTTATCAAATTGTACCACATTATTCTAGTGAATGTACCTACACTGTCATCTGAAGTAGTTGACAACTGCTACATTTACACAAGTGCACGCTTATGTTCGTGGTCAGACTAACACGTAGGTGCCCTACCGCACGTCGAGCTTAATGTCTGAGACTATTTGGAACAGCGAATCTGAAGTAGCAGATAAATCCCAGCAATTTTTTTGCTCTGTGGATCTTAATTGTCAGTGGGTGAGTGTTTCCAACAGCATATGAAACATCTGAAAATACATATTATCACTCTTCCTAGACGAACTGACCTGATTATCAAGGCTTGGCGAGATGTTAAATGGGATTATCATTACATTTTCTCTGGTTGCTAAATTTTATGTTCTGTGAGCTTATGAATAAGATTTAAAAATCAATAACTTCTAGAAATATTGCGTGTTAGGATCCAAGACCTTTACTATTTAAATTTTTAGGTTTCAAGGTAGACACAGAGACTTTTCTTGTTAAATTGAGGCTGTTAAATAACTGGACAAATTATTAATAAATTTCATCTACTTTTTTTACAGCACTTTTTCTATGGCAGTTTAGATTTCGAAGTCACAGATACATTATGAGGACCTTCGTTGCTATGCCAACAAGACAGAAACGAGTATGTATGAATTATGTTGGTTTCTTTTGTGTATAACATCTCAATGAAGCAAGTTCTCCATTTTCGGAAACTGTATGCCTTGGACATGGCTAAGTTGCTTCATTGGGATGCCAAACACAAAGAGTATCAACTCGTTACTCTTGTATTGTTATAGCAATGAAGATCCTCGCATAAGAACTGAAAGCCCTGATGATAAATCTGTGGCTTCTAAATGTAGGCTGGTGCTCAAAACTTAAGGACCAAAGTATATTTCGCTTTATGCTTCACCTTCAATTAACATAGCTCGATGAACCTTGAGCCACACACAGAAAGAACTGCTACAGTATAGTACAGAAGATAACGGAATAAAATACGCAGTGAGACAAACAGGAACGACACTATTATTCGAAGCCAATAATTGCACTGAAGTCATTACGATTCACGATGGTCCGCTGAATATTACAAAAGGCGAAACATGTAATCGCAACGAATGGCAATACATACACTGCAACGTGTTCCCATGTTGGCTACAGGGTTAGTAAAGTGTTCTTGTGGGAAAGCGCTGTGCTCCTCGAGCAGATTTGGACGTCAGTACGACCTTGCAGCATTATGCTTTTCTACACTATACCAACCTGGACTATCAAAATGATTATGTTCCACTGTGCTGCACGTAGCCTCATATGGTGAGATGCGGGAACACGTAACGCAACGACGAACATTGTTTAACATGACCGTTTTGGTAATCCCGGTGTTACGGTGTGGGGAGATATAATGTTGCATAGACTTTTTTTTTTTGTCATCAGTCTACTGACTGGTTTGATGCGGCCCGCCACGAATTCCTTTCCTGTGCTAACCTCTTCATCTCAGAGTAGCACTTGCAACCTACGTCCTCAATTATTTGCTTAAAGTATTCCAATCTCTGTCTTCCTCTACAGTTTTTGCCCTCTACAGCTCCCTCTACTACCATGGAAGTCATTCCCTCATGTCCTATCAGATGTCCTATCATCCTGTCCCTTCTCCTTATCAGTGTTTTCCACATATTCCTTTCCTCTCCGATTCTGCATAGAACCTCCTCATTCTTACCTTATCAGTCCACCTAATTTTCAACATTCGTCTATAGCACCACATCTCAAATGCTTCGATTCTCTTCTGTTCCGGTTTTCTCACAGTCCATGTTTCACTACCATACAATGCTGTACTCCAAACATACATCCTCAGAAATTTCTTCCTCAAATTAATTATTCGATGACTTTCCGTCAGTTAGTACGAACTGTGACCTCTCTGACAGGAAATGGCAAATCCAGTCATATAACTGAGACGATATTCCACTACGCAATTTTACTACAAGTCGGTTGTGTGGTACAGTGTCAGAAACCTTCCGGAAATCCAGGAACACGTAATCGATCTGAAATCCCTTGTCAATAGTACTCGGCACTTCATGTGAATAGAGCTAATTGTGTTTCACAGGAACGATGTTTTCTAAACCAATGTTGACTGTGTGTCAATAGACCGTTTTCTTCGAGATAATTCATAAATCTTGAACACAATATATGTTCTAAAATCCTGATGCATATCGACGTTTACGATATGGGCCTCTAATTTGGTGGATTACTCCTACTACATTTCTTGAATGTTGGTGTGACCTGTGCAGCTTTCCAGTCTTTGGGTATGTTAAGTATGGAGCAAAGGCATCAGCTTACTCCGAAAGGAACCATTAAGTGATCTGAGTTGCTTCACTACTCCGAGGATATTTACTTCTACGCTACTCATGTTGGCAGCTGCTCTCGATCGAATTCTGGAATATTTACTTCGTCTTCTTTTGGGAAGGCATTTCGGAAGGCTGTGTTTAGTAACTCTGCTTTGGCAGCACTGTCTTCGACAGTATCTCCATTGCTATCGCGCAGAGAAGGGACTGATTGTTTCTTGCCGCTAACATATGTCACTTACGACCAGAATCTCTTTGGACTTTCTGCCAGGTTTCGAGACAAAGTTTCGTTGTGGAAACTGTTATAGGCGTTTCGCTTTGAACTCCGCGCTAAGTTTCGATCGCCAAACTTGGTGATATTGTGTCTGTTTAAATTTGGCATGTTTGTTTCGTTCTTGCTGCAACAATGTTCTAGCCCGTTTGATGTATCGATGAGGATCAGCTCCGTCGTTTGTTAATTTACTTGGTATAAATCTCTCAATTGTTGCTGATACCATTTCTTTGAATTTAAGCAACATCTGGTCTACACTTACATTATTGACTTGGAATGAGTGGAGATTGTGTCTCAGGAAAGCCTCAAGTGAATTTTTATCTGCTTTTTTGAATAGGTATATTTTTCGATTACTTTTCGAGGATTTGGGGATTACAATATTCAATCTCGCTACGACTACACTGTGTTGACTAATTCCTGTATCGGATTTGATCCTCGTTATTAACTCAGGATTATTTGTTGCTAAGAGGATAAGTGTGCTTTCACAACTTTGTTAAAATCAAAAATGCTTTAAACACAGCAGACGGAATTTATTATTAAGTTTCCACAGATTTTTAAACATTTGCTCTTACTGCCCAAGGTCACCGAGGAGGCGTAAGTGGCTGCGCCGCTAGCAGGAGCAGCGGAGGCGGAACTTTGTCGGACGTGTATTGCCAGCCATTAGCGATGCATCTGGGCAGGCTGCTGGATGGCGGCCGGCGCGTTGGCCCAACACTTGTGCGCCTGCGAGAGCGGCTCGGGGGCGGCGGAGGCGGAGGCGGAGGCGGAGGCGCGGCTCGTTAGTGCAATCAAAAGGCGGCGGCGGCGGCGGAGGCCCGGCCTCTGCCTGAGCGGCGCCGACGCCGTATCGACCGGCCGCCGCCGCCGCCGCCGCCAGATGGCCAGCGCCGGCACGAGCTGGCCTCGCCGACGGCCGACGGCTTCCCCGTGGCTCCGGCACTGCAGCTGCCTCTCTGGTAACGCAGCACGTGGGACACCACGCTCACGAACAAACACTGTACTCTGCCGTCGTGTGCGAGAAGGAGGTTCAGCTGCTGTCACCATAGGAAAGCTGGACAGGACCAGAAATGTCTAGCGGACAAGTTAACATAGTAAACACAAGATTTACTTAACTTCGGCTCTCCGAGCATATGAAGACTCATTACAAATTATTCAGCGAGAAATGTAGCGCAGGTCTCAAAGGCAAAAAAGATGACGCTCTCAGAAATGAACACGAACCGTATGTCAGAGCCACAACCAGCCGACTCCTGCGTTGCGCCGTGCAACGAAAAGACGCCGAGTCCGAGTAACTAACTGCCTGGCTGCCTCCAGCCGTTCTGTATTGCGGCAGCTGAGGGCACTCAGCGCAGGGCAGCAGAAGACGGTCGTCCACGATGCCCTACTCCACCTGCAACGGCAGGGGAAGGAGGTTTGTTTCTGCTGGGTGCCGGGGCACGTGGGTATTAGGGGAAACGAACTGGCGGATGTGGCTGCCAAAGATGCATGTTACCTCCCTCACGTTCTTTAATATGCCGTCCCCCTCCATGCTGTTACCTCCCTTTTGCGTTTTCGTGTTATGCGTCAGTGGGAAGAGGAGTGGCTGGCAGTTGGTGACAATAAGCTGCGTCTGGTAAAGGCCACTACGCGGCCATGGCGGACGTCCTACCAGTCGTGCAGGTGAGATGAGGCTCTCCTCACTCGCCTCCGCATCGGGCACAGTCTCTTAACGCATGGTTTGTTACTCCGGCGGGAGGACCCCCAATCTGCAGTGCTTGTGGCGTCCAGATTACTGTCTGCCACATTTTACTTCACTTTTATTCTCTGACCAGAGGGCGGTGGTTTCTTTGCCACCGGATTTGCCCTCTATTTTGCAAGACGACGCAACGACTGTGGTTAAGGTCTTATGGTTTTGTGTCCTGTCCAATTTGTTGCCTCGGATTTTAGGGAGAGGGTTTTAATGTGCTGCTGGGTGACTGGCTCATCCAGGTTCTAGGTAAGAGGTCCACCAGTCACGATTACCTCCTTGTTTCCCTTCGGTTTCTGTTCTCTATTCCTTGTGTTCCCTTTCTTTTTTAGTGTGTTCGTTCTCCTCTTGTTTTGCCTCTGTATGTGGGGATTTGGAACTGCGTCAGGTCTGCGTCTTTTAGCCACTCTCCTTGATCGCTGTTCGTCTTGCTCCCTTCACTGAGTGTGTTCCTGTTTTTATGTGCTTGGGCGCTGATGACCGTGCTGTTTAGCGCCCGTAAACGTCAAACACACACACAGATGAAGGGGTGGCGCAGCGGGCGTGCCCCATTGGGGCAGCTGGAGGGAGTGACATTAACAATAAAGAAAGAAATAAGGCTATATGCCAGTTGCTGTTTTCTAATAAAGACATTCTTCTCGCGCCACACCATACTCAGTATAACAATCGTAGTTGCCCATGGTTTTCCTTGGCTAAATGTGACGGAGTTGTGGGTTTAGGGCTCACGACGGCTTTTGCTGTTCAAACTATTTCACTTAGCGTCGGTATTCGCTTCGCAACAACCTGTCGCTCGCAACCGATAGTTAAGTGTCGACGCAGCAGGGCTGCTTCGGTCACGTACCCAGACTTCAGCATTTTGGTTTCACAGCACAGTGCCAGTCTGACGACGAGGAGTTTACTCATCGGTGACGTAATACCACACCCTTTCTCCCTATCCGTCATCACCGGGCACCTCCTGAAAGTATAAATCGATACCAAAGCAAACTACAAGAAAGAGCATTACAACAGTTGGCGTAGATAGGGCGACGATAGATAACCGGAATACCCGTTACAAAACAAAAAACTCCGCGTATTGGTCAGGAGACCACGCGATTCGGTCTAAGTGTCATTCTGTGACCTCAATAGACGGGGCCGGATTTTCGCATCAAGGGCACTCCATAGTGTTTCACGGGGTTGAAGGCTCGTCGTTCCAGTCCCCTCACCAAAAGAAATTTCTTACTGTGTGGTATTGGACCCAGGCCCTCAATGAGGCAGTCAAACCCGCAGGGGACTACGTTACTAACTCGGCAGAAATAAAAAGAAGCAACTAGTAAACTTTTTTTCAGTAGTACTGCGGACTGGGAAGTTTATTGGGAGAATATTGGGAACGTGTTCCTCATCTGCGAAGGAGACTGTGTGTAGAACCCTAGTGCGACCCATTCTTGAGTATTTCTGGAGTGTGTAGGATTCCTTTCAGTTCGGTTTACAGGAAGACATCGAAGCAATATTGAAAGGAGTGCAGTTAGATTTGTTACCTACATATTCGGCCAGCATGGAAGTATTACGGAGATGCTTTGTGAAATCAGATGGGAATCCCTGGAGAATTGGTGAGGGGGTGTGGAGGGGTGGGGGGTGGGTTGGACGCTCTCCTCGCGAGGGACTGTTGAGGAAATTTGGAGAACCGACGTCTGCGGCTGGCTGCAGGACGATTCTGCTGCCGCCAACGTAGATTCCACGGAGATGAGAGAATATGGGGCTGGTACGGAGGCACATAAGCGGTCGCCCTGACCTCGCCCCATTTGCGTATGGGACACAAAGGCAATGGCCAGCAGTGGTACCCTCCACCATGCATCGTACGGTGTCCTGCGGAGTACGTTTGTAGATGTACATATGTGTTTCACATCCTGGATCTACCCGCAGCCTCAAAGTGCTGATGCTATGTTATGGCTTCGTGCGTTGTTGTTAGCAGCGTGTCGTTGAATTTCAGTCTTGCAATATCATTTCGAATCGACACTTGTTCCAGAGTTATATTCCATACCGCATTTTCAGTGTACGATTGCACATTCCGTAAATGTGGGTTCATTTGTGTGTGACAGAGATTAGAAACGAACCGTGTACGAGTTTAATGTTCGGGTCGCGTAGGCCTACTTCACAGATAAAGGTGTCGCTGTTACATTGGATTCTTTCGTTCCCATCCTAGCCTATACCCGTCGACTCGTTTTCTCTTACTGATTTGGGCAGGAGTGTAAGGCTAGTACAGAAGATGAGTACACGATCTCGCTGCTGTAAAGTAACACTGTCGAGGCGAAATGACTGATTGTCGGTATCAGATTGCCTTCAGTTTGGTGAGACTGTGAAGGGTGTTAGATGAAAATTAGTTGATGCAAAACAGACAGTTGCAAATATCTGGAGCACGTTTCACGCTATAGCCCACGCTTCAGCTGAAAAACATACAAATTTCGTCCAGTGAAAACGAAATGGTTGTATTTTTGTTTACTGCACCTCCACCGTGAGGAAATGTATGTGCTACATCAAACGAAAACTGGGCACAGAGCAACTCCACTGTTATCACCGTGCGACAAAAAACGCGGTATTTCTGTATTTATTTTGGCACGGAAATAAATTTTCATCACTCTTCGAAAAATTATTATTTGTATAAACGTATGTACCACAATATTCACTTCTAACCGATAAGTTGTTATATTGATGTATGACTTGGTTCTGTAATTTCGGCTTGTCGGATATTTTGTGATATTTCAGCTCGCATTTGAGAATGTTTACAAAGACATAACCATAATTGTATGAAATATATCAACAGTAATCTACAATTTATAGAGAAAATATTTTTCAAAACAGTGTGTATGCCGCGGGAAAGAGGCGAGTCCGCAGTTGCACTCGCGAACATGCGTACTGCTCTCCTTGCTGAGTGACTCGAGTCCGCTCGTAGCCGACAACACGCTTAGATGGCGAACTGTGGCGGAGACTCACGAGCCGAGTCTGTTGCCACACGGAGACGACGAGTTCGGAGACGACGTCACAGGATTAACTTGCGAGTTTAAAGCTAGTATACGGAGCTCATTTCTGATCTCTAGCGTGTAGCAGGTGATCCAGAGTACGACGTCGATCTCCCGGTATTTCTTCGGTTGGGTGATAACCCTGTTTCTTACTACAGCCATTAGATCCCCAGCTCGAATGCGTAATTATCCAGACTGATCGGCCTTCTCAGTCCCCATAGTCTCCTAATGCTCCTCTGCCCACACAACTGATAATTACATTTTGTTGCGAACAAAGCCGTCTAGATCACTTACAACAGTTTCATTTATTACGTTTGGGCAACTGATATCACCAGGTCAAAACTTCCACCTCGTAACACGCCCTATCAATTATAATAAAATCTACTCCTTAAACACGGCGCCTGCATCAGTCTTAGGTTTAATTGTAACTGATACTGAACTTTTGTTATGAGTAATCTGAGTATTACTGTAACGGAAACTTAATAATAAACAAAAATATTTCAATTTATCTAGGATCTATTCCTAAAAAATGTTCTCTTAGGGAATTTATTTCCTATATTAATACTATAATTAATTGGCATTTCTTTGTAGTTCTCCGGCTTCTTTCTTTTACTGAGCGTTAAACCCGTTCGCTGAACTAAAAACTGATTCAAATAGCTCTGAGCACTATGGGACTTAACATGTGAGGTCATCAGTCCCCTAGAACTTAGAACTACTTAAACCTAACTAACCTAAGGACATCACACACATCCATACCCGAGGCAGGATTCGAACCTGCAATCGTAGCGGTTGCGCGGTTCCACACTGAAGCGCTTAGAACCGCTCGGCCACACCGGCCGGCGTTCGCTGTACTCAGAATTTGTCAAATTATCTTATTTATCTTTGCGGTCGTGTGCCCTTTCTGTTACCACACTTAGCTAAGGGATTTACCTACCTACGTACGAGGGTCGGTCAAAAAGTAATGCCTCCCATTTTTTTTCTACTTAAAAAAATTAAGTTAAGTGAAAAATTTGAATTTGGCGCCATTCCTCAAACCTTCTTCTGCAATCCACTGCAGTAGTAACTTTCTGTGTCATAGGTGGCAGCACAGCAGAAGTTTGTAAGATGGCCGACATCGATGTTCGTTTGAGACAGCGTTGTGTGATTGAATTCTTGAATGCAGAAGGTGAAACGCCCATACGCATTCATGAAAGACTGAAGAAGGTGTATGGTGTTGTGACAGTGGATGTCAGCACTGTTAGACGATGGGTTCGTCGTTGTAAGGAAGCTGAAGGGCAAACACCGTTGACTGACGAAAAGCGGAGCGGCAGGCCGGTGAGTGCAGTGACTCCACACAACATTCAGCAAATTGATGACATCATTCGTGGTGACCGTCGGGTGACTGCAGATGAAGTGTGTCGCATTATTTCTCTTAGTAAAGGCAGTGTGATCACGATTATTAAACAATTGGGGTACTCAAAAGTTTGTGCACGGTGGGTTCCAAGAATGTTAACCGATCAGAATAAAGAGGCAAGGAAAACAATAGCCTCCCTACACTTGCAGCGCTTCCGTTTGGAGGGAGATGAGTTTCTGAAAAAAATTGTGACCGGGGACGAAACATGGGTGCATTTTTTTGAACCCGAATCAAAGAGGCAGTCAATGAAGTGGCGTCACACAAGCTCGCCGAGGAAGAAAAAATTCAAAACTGTGCGATCGGCAGGGAAAGTTATGGCAACAGTTTTCTGGGATACAGAGGGTGTGATTCTGGTTGATTTTTTGGAGCAGGGATGCACAATAAATTCTGTTCAATACGTCACAACCCTCAAAAAACTTAAAGCACGTCTTCAGCGAGTTCGCCCAACAAAATCAATGGCAGATGTTCTTCTTTTGCATGACAATGCAAGACCACACACCAGTCGTCACACCTCTGACGAGATTGTCAAAATTGGATGGGAAGTTTTGCCTCATCCCCCATACAGCCCTGACCTGGCACCATCAGACTTCCATCTGTTCGGGCCACTAAAAGAAGCTCATCGTGGGATTCATTTTGAAGATGAGGAGGCCGTCAAAACATCCGTGCGTCAATGGCTTAGGAAGCAGAGCTGTGATTTTTACCGTGCTGGGATACATGCCCTTGTTCAAAGATGGACCAAAACTGTAGAGATGGGAGGAGATTACATTGAAAAATGACAAAATGATCCTCAATGTTGTGGTTTTCAACCTATGTAATTGCATTTAAATTTCCTGACAATTAAACGTAGAAAAAAAATAGGAGGCATTACTTTTTGACTGACCCTCGTATTATATAAACTTCGTTCAGTGTATGATCTTATTTTGACTATTTGTTAATCGTATTTTCTGAGGCAGAAATTGGGAACCAGCCAAGCATTTGCCTAAACAAGCGTGGAAGACTGCCTAAAAATCATACTCAGGCTTACTCGTGCACCAGCTCACCTTCGTATCTTTCAAACTAGGGGCCTGCACTTTTCGCTGTACGCGCAGGTTTAGGCGAAGCTCTGGAGTGATAGCCGCTAATTACTGTTGCAGGTGGCGAGTCCCTCTGTGACGAGCCTCCTACTAACTGGGTGGCGATACTCTAAGCAAGTCCAATTCTGCTAAGATACGATTAGTGTAGGAACCTCGTATTGTTATCTTAACTGCGCTGGCGTAAGCTGTCGCCAGCACACCGGTCGGCAAAGATGTGGCGCGGAGATGGATAGCAGGCGCCGGATCGACCTTGCCTACCACGAGACACGCGAGAGACAGACTCGCAAGCAACGGGCTGACAGCGGCCTCCCAACAGCGCGTGTGCAGCCGTCGCCGCCGACGGGGGGGGCTCGATGTCGCAGCCACTGACTCACTGACTCACGCTTCCATTTGGCGTCTGTCAGTTCACATCGCAGGCCACGAGAGCACATTGGCGCCAGATCACTGTCGACAGTGGGGCGTGTACTTTACCCACAGCGAGACTAAAGTTTGTAATAGCAAGAATACCGATAATGTTTGAAAGAAGACTATTATTGATCAGCTTGTACCACAGAACATGGACTCCATTCCAGTTAAGTAAAAATTACACTTCACGTGAATCAAGAACCGTGTTAATCCACGTGTGGATTTGTGTTGTAGAAAGAGGATGCTAGCCACCCATAACAACATCCTCTCCCTTTCTTCCTTGCTGCAAGACTCTACATTAACTCTCTCTAAATGGCCGACTTCAGCGATGTTAAGTAACAAAATGTTCAGCATTGAAGAAGTGTTTTGTTCGTCGTTTGCGCCATCTGATTTTTGACGTAGCGACGAAAACGAAGATGTGCTACGCGTTCCAGACCGCAGCTCGTGGTCGTACGGTAGCGTTCTCGCTTCCCGCGCCCGGGTTCGATTCCCGGCGGGGTCAGGGATCTTCTCTGCCTCGTGATGACTGGGTGTTGTGTGATGTCCTTAGGTTAGTTAGGTTTAAGTAGTTCTAAGTTCTAGGGGACTGATGACCATAGATGTTAAGTCCCATAGTGCTCAGAGCCATTTTTTGCTACGCGTCCGCAGTCGCCTTCCGAAGCGAGCAGCTGGCCGAATAAACGTGCGCGCTGGCCCTCTGGAGGCAGCGCCCTCACGCCGTGCTCCTGCCGGGCAACTATCGACCTAGTTGTGTACTGGCGCACCATCCCCGGCCCCATGAACTGGGCGCCCCCTGGCGGCCGGCGCTCAGTAAACACACTCAGGCCTGGAGTTTGTGCCGGGCCGGGCTGTCGCCGTCCTCGCAGGGTACACTTACCGCGCCTGCGATCGCTTACCACTCCGTCTTACATCTCTAATGTAAGGGGCGAAACAGCTACCGTCTGCCAGCGAAGCACGCGGCAACCCATTCATGTCTCAGACGCTTCATAAAAAGAAAAATTATTCTCAGCGTATTGTCACGACCCGATGTTTTGGATGAGGTTATATGAGATTATCGCGAAAACTATACATCGGGTAAAAATAGTGGGTAGGACAAGTTCGTAAGCTCAAAGGGGGACATCGAATAATACGACACGTGACTCCCAGCCCCCGTCCCCTTGGGTGGAGTGGGGGCCACTTTTAAATCTGAAATGTAAACACCCATCTTTTGTTGAAGATTTGGATTCTCCATAAAAAAGTAATCAAATTTTGTCTGTAATATTTTTTTAAAGCGTTGAATGTGCTGCTCAAAACCGTGGATTGACTTAATGCATTTAAGCAAATTGGGATACTTATGAACAATTTCTTCCTGGCTAATTTCATTAACTAATCACCACAAATTGTGAGAGGCAAGGGTACTCACACTGATGAAACACCCCAACATGTGAGAAGCAATGGGACTCACACTAATGAAGCACCTCAATATGTGAGAGGCAAGGTGGCTTACACTAATGAAGCACCCCATGGGTATCGTTCCACTACGCCCATGTCGTTGTTCCTGGGTAACGCGAAGAGTAGGATGCAGTACATTTTGTACAAAAGTAGCTTAATTTGGCGTAACGAAAGAACTGGTGCACATTTTTTATCGATGTGATGTGTCTTTCTCGGATAATTGTAAATAAAACTGAGTTATTCCCAAGTTTTACTTTTTTCTCGATTTCAGCGCCATCTGTCAATGCTTTAACAAATGTTTCAGACAAAACTTGATTACTTTTTTATGGAGAATCCGAATCTGCAACAAAAGTGGGTGTTTCCATTTAAGATTTAAAATTTGCCCCCGCCCCGCCCATGGGGACAGGGGCTGGAAGTGTTTTTACTCAGTCGAAGGTTGATTATGAATAATAACATGTTTTATGTACGTTCGTCGGAGTATTGAAGCGATGTTTGACATATTTTTGTTTTGTGGCTCCTTTTTATTTTACCCATTTTTGAGAAAATTTGGTTTTATGATGCTATATGATAATTACATCCCTGCGTTTCACGTTAGAAATTAATAATTTTCGAGTAAGACCTGAATGAAACATTGACCATTTCAGTTTGGCTATAAATACTGTTCATCTCTAAGTAACAGACAGGGGGATAACTGTGTAACTGAAAAAGTTTATATAGGTTACGTGGTCCTTTATATATCGCCTCTCAGTCTCTAAACCGTTCACCACTTCTGGTTTTAGGGAAATCTAGTATGATACTGATAGCATATGCAAAGAACGCGCTCGTTGAGAGGTAACGTCCAGTAGGTACGTAACACACCTAACTTAAAGGTAATGCGGGTAAATCTTAACTAGCCAAAGTTACTAGCAGAACTACCGTAGTCTGCACTTACGTATGATAATGTACTGTAGCCTACAGTATTTACAGAGAACTCGACTGTTCGTACTCTTAAATAAATTTTTATGACTTGCACTCTGTACTGACACGTAACGGATTTCACTGTTCATTTTTACACACCGTGGGGAATAGCAAACTAATAACAAGTTAAGAGCACATAGGCGAAATGTTGCGAATAACCACCTTTCGGAAATGCGCCGTTATGGAGATACTACCATAAAACAAGAGCAAAGCATCGACGAGGACGCGGTATTTTGTCTGATAAGCGAACTTCTTTGGGTGTGTCTGGCCGAGCGGGTTGTCTGGCTAACCTACTGCTGTGTTAAGTTGTATTTATTTGGCTCCACTGCACATGATTAAATGTTCATTCGCCCTCTCTGTGCATTAGCAAAAATGAAAACGTTTGGCATTTGGATACCTCCAAATGTTTAAGCACGGTTCACTCACCAGTCAGCCGTTTTTGTGGCACTGCACTCCTTCTCCTTCTGCGTCTACTCAGTCGTGCGTTCAGTCCTGGCTAAACGCGCGACACTGCGTGACCTCTTGGAACGAGCGAAGGGATGTTCGGCGGATGAGCTGGCATGTCCTTTGGCTCGGCTCGCATCTCACGGATCATTGTGGGATGCACTGGAGAAGCGGATCACAAAACACGACTTCAATGTAATTATTGTCTTTGAATAACTACATCGTTCCTCTTCCACTCGTTGCTTATTTCTTTCATTTACCTTCTGTACTACACCGTACCAGTTGTTTCTGTGGATCGTCCTAGTTTGATCGAGCTGTGTTACTTGGCAGTGCCACATTATGTCAAAGTTTACTTTAGTCAGTAAGTTTTGCACACCAGCCTAGTTCATGTACCGTGAGACAAACAACACAGCTTACATCATCCACCGCAGGTGAGGACGATGGAAACTTAGACTGTCTAACTTAAGATACAGGAAATATTTTCCAGACCAATCTTGCTCACGCTGTATTATTTGCCCTTACTCTTATCGTAACAAGAGACAGGCTAGTGGTACATCAACCACGACATGTGTTAAATGATAATCTGTTTCTGGAAAGAGCAGCAGATGGGAAAATTACATGGGAATAAAAAAAGTTAGAAAATGGACGTGCTCGTACAGCTTAAAACGCAGTATATTAGATTCCAAGGCATGGAAATGGGCCAGACACGGACAGAAACCACGCAGCGGGCTGTCGACCACTTGTGTGGTATACGTACCAGCTGGACTATGGTTGTCTGGTGGTTTCTGACGATTGTCTAGGCAAATCATGCACTGGTTCTCAATCTCCACCACCGAAAATACATGTGATAAGTAACTAAAACAAGACACTGCACAAGATTTACACGATTCACAGGCAGTAAGCGCATGTGACTCAGTCCATTGACTGTGGTATAGGAAGTACATCTTGCCGCAAATTTAAAATAAAATAGATTTGCCAAATTATTAAAAATGTAAATGTCATACTACAGGATAAACGCAAGAAAAGGGAGACAAGACATAAGAAACACTATAATTTTCAAAACAGATCATAGAGAACAAGTGACCCGTTTCCTCTTTGAACAGGTAGAACTGAGTATCTACGGCAGGTCGACTTGGCTGGCGCAACAGTAACACATTGTATACACAAACCTTGAACGGCTGTCAGGCTGTTTATTAATGAACACGACAGAAAGACATATAGAAGACACGCTCACGTAGGGAAAGGAGTAGGGGGATATGAAACACCACTTGATGTGCCTACTAATTCTTCTCTAAGTTTTCTCGTAAACATCTTATTTCGTGGACGGTTTGTGTGCTACATGTCGCCTATGGCGGAAGTGTTTCCATCGTTATATATTTGTTTTTATTTTACGTCACTACCAAACAGAACTGTCAAAAACTTTAAATATTTTACGATTTTAAGACAGGCAGTTCTCCTTTTCCCATTCTGTATTATTAACACAGACATTTGTGGTCGAAACCAGAAATGACTGTGACTTGAGTGTGAAAGAAATAAAAAGGAAGCTCTGCCTATGTTGACATCATGTTGCCAGTTTTACTTCCTTTTAGTGCCGTACATTGGCCGAATGTTAGGGCACAAGAGGTTACAGTGGTTTGCCCACATCCTTAGAGCTGATAGATGCCTCCCATACCGAGTCTTCCATTCTTAACCTGCTGGAAAACGTTCAATAGAACGTCGAAGCACGCCATGAAAGGATCGAGTTTTAACAATCCTTAAGAAAGTAGAGCCGGGAGCGATGAGAGATGAAACAAGAGACTGGCAAAGACGGGCCGCCGTGTGCAGTAGGTACCTCCTCTGTTCTGGCGCACTGACTTTTCTGATGTGCTTTTGCAGTGTGTTGTTTTATAACCTTTTATAGAGTGCTGTATATCTTCTTTTCATGTGTGTTTATTTCTTTTGTTTTTCTGCTGTAGACTTCACAAACTCGTTTATGCAATAAATGATGATGATGACGATGATTTAGTTTTTAATACAGCCAGACAGGTAGGTAAAGGAAGAGAAACGCCTCTGTCAATGGCCGCGAGTTGTCATAGCCGACAGAGAGGTCGACTACAGATTCGCTATTTGTTCTTCTGCGTCCTTTGAATGAATATCAGTGAAAGCTGCATCTAGTTTTTCATGCAAATCGTTGTTCGTCTCCCAATAATGCATAGATGGAGTTTTTAATTGCCAATTAAGAAAGATGGACGTGAGAGCCAGGAAGAGACATTTGACTGAGAATTAGTGATTAGTATTCAATCAGTTACCTTCGGAAAATTCATATCTTGTTTCACCCAAATAATGCTACGGGCTGATTAGATTTTCGTAAATAATGGCAGCTTATCTACATGCGCTTACATTTTATTTTGTCCAATTTGCACCTCGTCTCCGAAGTAAGGCGTCTGCACCTGTCGTTATAAGGTTTATTAAACGGCATCTGCTGTTGCATAAAATTGTCCTCTAAATAAGTATATCCGGCTGGAGTTGCCATTTAATAAAATATCCACACACAGACTTCGCACGTCACTGTAGAGTGTGCGGCAGAGGGTAATTTGTACCAACAGCGCGATTTCTTGTTCTTTTGCATTCGCCTATTGACAGAGAGATACTTTCCGTACGTCTCTCAACGATCCCTATTCATATCTAATTTATTGCCGTGATATCTGCGCGAAAAATACGACGGTAGTAGCAGAGGTAATGCACAGTCTTCGTCGAATATCGGAGCTCTTTTTACCCTCCTAAAGAGTTTCAAGAGAACAATGTCGCATCTCTGGAAAAGAATCGCATTTACGTTTCATGATTATTGCTGTTTTATCCTCCAACCTGATGTGCTGGTCTGTTACGATCCAATCAACATGCCTCTGAATTCGCTCGACATCCATTGCATGTATATATGATGAGGAATTCAAACGCTGGAGCAATACTCTGGGACTGATAATACAGTATCTTACATGCGATTTCCTTTACAGATGTTCTGTACATGCCCACACCAAATCTAAGTCCTTCCCTAATAAAATAATTACATGTTCGTCCCGTTTTATATCGCTTTTGGAATTACCATCCAAATATTTAATGTAAAGTATGACATGACTGTGATTGTATACTATTTCGTTCTTGCCCTTCGTTTAGCGGATGCTCGTTAAGAGTGCGTAGCGTACAGTGCAGTGATCTCCATTTCTTCGTCGAAACTTCTGTTTATATTGACAGAGGATAATTAGCTATGGCTGCGTCCTCTTCGGGGAGTATACTTTCCGGTTTCTGTTGTTTTTTCCTTAAAGCAGAACTGATTCGGAACTGGTATAGCACGTTGCTGTGGCTTTAACTGACACCCGTCGTGTCGTGTTTGGATTACAAACAAGAATTAAAAGTATACATGACGTGTCCAGATCGCCTTTATTTAATATAATCTTAAATTACAACTCTAACAGAAACCAGACCTCATTTGTAAGAGTGGAAGGACTTGATAGGAAAGAAGTAGCTGAGAAGCGGGAGCGGCGAGGGAAATGTATTAGGAGATGAGACACTACCAGAAACAGATGACCGTTGCTGTTTAAACAGCATAACAACTGATGACGGCGAAGTAAAGATGGAGAAATAAAATGCAGATAGTAGCGAAAAAAGCATTTCTAGAAAAGAGAAATTCGTTACTATTTAAAGTTTACATTTAAATTTTAAGAAGTATTTACTCAAGGCATTCGTCCGGAATGGAACCTGTACGGAAGTAAAACATGGAGAATAAACATATCGGATAAGAAGAGAATAGAGATTTGATGTTACAGAAGAATATTAAAGATTTGATGGGTAGCTTGAATAACTGACGAGGAAGTACTTCATCGAGTTTGGAAAAAAGACATTTATAAAAGTTGTACAAGTTGACGGAAGCGATCGGATATTTGACGAATAAAAATATTTCGCAGTGAATATCGCGTGCAGTATTATACTTTATTTCCCCAATGACCGGTTTATACAGAGTCTAGCTGTCATCTTCGGGTCTTCTAGAAATATTATTATTTTGCATGTATCGAACAATCATAAAGAGAGCATGTTGTTGTTGTTGTGGTCTTCAGTTCTGAGACTGGTTTGATGCAGCTCTCCATGCTACTCTATCCTGTGCAAGCCTCTTCATCTCCCAGTACCCACTGCAACCTACATCCTTCTGAATCTGCGTAGTGTAGTCATCTCTTGGTCTCCCTCTACGATTTTTACCCTCCACGCTGCCCTCCAATACTAATTTGGTGATCCCTTGATGCCTTAGAACATGTCCAACCGATTCTGGTCAAGTTGTGCCACAAACTTCTCTTCTCCCCAATCCTATTCAATACTTCCTCATTAGTTATGTGATCTACCCATCTAATCTTCAGCATTCTTCTGTAACACCACATTTCGAAAGGTTCTATTCTCTTCTTGTCCAAACTATTTATCGTCCATGTTTCACTTCCATACATGGCTACACTCCATACAAATACTTTCAGAAATGACTTCCTGACATTTAAATCTATGTTCGATGTTAACAAATTTTTCTTCTTCAGAAACGCTTTCCTTGCCATTGCCAGTCTACATTTTATATCTTCTCTACTTCGACCATCATCAGTTATGTTACTTCTTAAATAGCAAAACTCCTTTACTACTTTAAGTGTCTCATTTCCTAATCTAATACCCTCAACATCACCCGACTTAATTCGACTACATTCCATTATCCTCGTTTTGCTTTTGTTGATGTTCATCTTATATCCTCCTTTCAAGACACTATCCATTCCGTTCAACTGCTCTTCCAAGTCATTTGCTGTCTCTGACAGAATTACAATGTCATCGGCGAACCTCAAAGTTTCCTTTTTTTTTTATTTATTTCTTCTGCATGGATTTTACCGAGCGAAGTGGCGCAGTGGTTAGCACACTGGACTCGCATTCGGAAGGACGACAGTTCAATCCCGTATCCGGCCATCCTGATTTAAGTTTTCCGTGATTTCCCTAAATCGTTTCAGGCAAATGCCGGGATAGTTCCTTTGAAAGGGCACGGCCGATTTCCTTCCCAATCCTTCCCTAACCCGAGCTTCTGCTCCGTCTCTAATGACCTCGTTGTCGACGAGACGTTAAACACTAACCACCACCACCACACCCATGTTTTTTAATACCTACTCCGAACTTTTCTTTTGTTTCCTTTACTGCTTGCTCAATATACAGATTGAATAACATCGGGGAGAGGCTACAATCCTGTCTCACTCCCTTCCTAACCACTGCTTCCCTTTCATGTCCCTCGACTCTTATAACTGTCATCTGGTTTCTGTACAAATTATAAATAAGCTTTCGCTCCCTGTATTTTACCCCTGCCACCTTCAGAATTTGAAAGAGAGTATTCCAGTCAACATTGTCAAAAGCTTTCTCTAAGTCTACAAATGCTAGAAACGTAGGTTTGCCCTTCCTTAATCTAGCTTCTAAGATAAGTCGTAGGGTCAGTATTGCCTCACGTGTTCCAACATTTCTACGGAATCCAAACTGATCTTCCCCGAGGTCGGATTCTACTAGTTTTTCCATTCGTCTGTAAAGAATTCGCGTTAGTATTTTGCAGCTGTGACTTATTAAAGTGATAGTTTGATAATTTGCACATCTGTCAACACCTGCTTTGTTTGGGATTTGAATTATTATATTCTTCTTGAAGTCTGAGAGTATTTCGCCTGTTTCATACATCTTGCTCACCAGATTGCAATAGTCACGCAGAAATGAAGGGCATAAGATTGACAAAGGTGGAGAATTGCATCAAACCGGTTATTCCAGATGGCTCCAGTGACGACCCCACCTCCACTGAGGGGTACACTGTCGCTGCTATGGACTTTTTATTTACTCTGTTTTATGTATTTGACAAGTCTTTGTTTTATGCGTGTGTGCTCTTGTTATGTTTGTGCGATTCATGCACAGTAATATTATTTATCAGAATATCCGAAGATGACTGCTAGAATCTGTCGAAACCGATCGGTGGAGAAAAAATTTACAACACTGGAGATTGACTGTCAAATATTCTTATTTATCAAAAAGGAACCTATGGCACAGACTGACTAAAAGAACTGATCGCTTGATAGCACACGACCTGAGCCAACAAGAAACTTTCAATTTGGCAATGAAGGGAAGTGTGAGGGGTAAAACTTGTAGAGGCTGTTGAATACAGTGAACAGGTTTAAACGGATGTAGGTTTCAATAGACACACAGAAACGATGGACGCAGAATAGACTAGCATGGAGAGCTGCATCAAATTTGTCTTCGAACTGGAAACCACACCTACAACAACATTCCCTATAGCTTATAGCGGCAGCAGTTTATGTAATTAGTAAAAGAAGTTGAAGATCAGTTCCTAAGCGAAAACGACGTCCAACTGGCAGCAACGTAAACCTGTTGCTGTAACTGAACACGCACTGCGCTCGTCTTAGAAACACGAAGGTGCACCGGAAATGATCTCGCGTGGCCAGTAAACGACCATAATTCTGGAGCACTGTGCTGCTTGAGTGTGTTTTCTGGGCGCTCTTGCAGATTCGTCCAGGCAAATATCAATGTGGCCCCCAATCTCCGTATCAGAAAAGCGGCATACAAGCGGTTGCAATACGAATACATTCTGAACAAAGTCTACACAATTCACAGACAGATGATCGCTCACACTTTCGACCATCCGACCACGGGACATAAAATAAAATAAATGCACGCATCGTGAACGAATGACTGCACATCATTAGCCCAATAAAAAGAACTCCAGTGGACACGAGCTAACGACAGTTTTCTGTTGTCTTGAATGTCAATCTGACGCACTGTCTATTACTGCTAAGACAGAAACATCCTTTTGCTTTCTATTGCTCGCTGATACTTAGTTTAAGCTGTGTAACCAGAATCAAGTGTAAATTGTAACCAGTTAAACGTAAACACTTGTGTTACACTCCACGTGCTTGTCTGTGTACCACAACTGTTTAAGAAAAGCGTGGTTTGCCCCAAGACCAGCAAGGGATTCCCTCCAGTATCTTACACGCAGTCCGTTCCGTAATAGTTGACAATATAAAACAAAGAGATCGTTTAATCATAGGAGTAACAGCCACTGCGGCAAACTGATATCATCTTTGAAATTTCCCTTGGCTGTTGACTTGTTGCAACTATAAAAAAGGGAATTTTACATAGCTTTTTATCCAAGACCAGGATTTGCCAAATAAACAGGCGACCAGACAGGTGAAAGGGCGTCATATCGTATCTCGGGTAATCTAGATGTGCTTTATTAAAAAAAATTCTAAAGAACTATGGTTGATACAGCTGTGCGGCCTGTTGAAAATGGTAGCTTGGTTTGTAAAATTTTTCGTGGATACACTTCTACATGTGAGACATTTGTCGACTGTAGGACGTATGAGTGACACTCAGTTTTTCTCAAAGCCTTTGCCAACACATCCTCGGTCACCGACCGTACCCGTGACGTAAGAGTTTTTACTTCAGTTACTGGTGAACTAAGCACTTTATCCTTAACGTAACCTACAGAAAAATTCAAGAGGGCCTGGTGAAAGTGGTGGCGATGAAATTCGACCCTTTCTATCAATACACGTGTGCAGAAATGTTTCATCGAAGAAGTGGCGAACGAACAGTCTCTGACATTCATGGTGGTGTCTGTTCTATATCTTGTCTCCCTACCGCTTTCGCGCAACGACGCTCTGAGCGTGTTTTTTTAGGGAATTGACTGGTTTGACCCTGGGACCTGTTGCTGGTAAGAAGACGCCAGGCCACACATGATATGTGGAATTCAGAAGAGTTCAGTGAGACTAGCGATGATATAACCAAATAATGATCTAAGCGTCAGCTCCACTGCACTCCCTGTAAACAAATCTTAATACTAACTAAATTTAGTGGAAGGAGTTCAAGGCTTTCCTATTTTTAGTTAGCTGGTAAAATAACGTCGAAAAAGCTGTTAAGTTTACCATTGGAAATTTTATTCTACTCACAAAACATTGTTTATAAATTGCACTATTGATAAAAGGAAGTGTTTTAATACAGGACGGTAAAAACCAACTGCGTTCAACAAAAATGTGAACGAATATTCCCTGAATGGATTTCCAAGTTCTACAATGGATCGAAGGATGAACTATGCCATATCACATCTATAATCTAGGTTTCAATTAAGTTTCACAAAATAGCAAACTATCAAAACGGTCTACAGTGACCTTCAATTATCTTTAATTACTTATCTAACTTGTCGTAAATTACAGTGGCTGATGTGGCTTCTGAATAACTATATAACATAAAAATCATCGCATTTCAGATTTTTACTTCAAGTAGCAAATGTGAACAACATGAGCTTTAATTTACGATCGACACTAGTATTACGCAAAAAGGGGGTGTAACAGATGAGGCTTCTGCAGTTCCGAGAGAAGCTTTATGCGCTGTTATGCGGCATCGCGTGCGTTCATTACCTTGTTGGTGTTCGTCAGGGGTCGACGGCCGGCGCAGCAGCTATCCAGCTCGCCGTCTCGGAACTAACTCTCCTTACTACCATTTACCGAAGTTCGTTTAAAAAAAAACTATCTGGCTGTGTTTTCATCTGACCAATCAGGGTCTCAATGTTAACCTTAAGCGCCGCCTACAAAAATTCTGTCTATCCAATTAGAAACGTTATACTTTTCGTGGTGGTGCAATGTTTTTAAAGTTTGCAACGTAACAGAGACGCGAAAAAGTCTCACGCTAAAACTTGCAGCTGGTGTGGTCCTTTTAGCGTTATCGTAAGATCTATACTGTTCTTCTGGAGGGCTCTATCTTTTAACATGGGCTGGGGGGTGGTCCTAACGTAAAAGAGACGCGAAAAAGTCTCACGCTAAAACTTGTTGGTGGTGTGGCCCTTTTTGTGTTATCGTAAGATCTATACTGTTTTTCTGGAGGGCTCTAGCTTTTAACATGGGCTGGGGGGTGGTCTTGGCGTAACAAAGACACGAAAAAGTCTCACGCTAAAACTTGCAGCTGGCGTTGTCTTAATAGTTAGCTGGCGACGTGTGTGTCCAGTCCGTCCCTTATCGTAGGGCCTTCTAGCTTAACATGGTTCTGCTCTCGGCTTCTGTTCTCGTTTCTTCCCTCGGAACTGCGTCTGTCTCACGGTGGGAAGGTATGATATGCATTTAGGCATTCTTGTGTTAGTCTGTGGCATTCCATTTGCTCACTCGTTCCTGGTAATACTTTGGTTAATTTAATGTCACGATTTATTCGGAGCTATGTGAAATACTACTAGATTTGCTTATCATGTCAGGGTTTTCATGGAAGGTGTTGGATTTGCGTGACACCTTACAGGTCTCCAGTGTGTTGGTGCACTATCCTGTTAAAGCACTACACAAGGTTGACATTACTGTAACTGAGGTGCACCGTAAAGTCCCAGTTTCCCCAGCTAATCTGTTGCTGTAATGTTAGGCTCAGTGGAAAAAAACCGTCCAATAACTGTGTTGTGCATTAAGCCACAACTTTCAGTCACATCCTAGCTTTCTGCTCGTTCCCGATATGTAGGTTCTCCTATCACCAGATCCATCGTTTATGCCCGTTTCCTTTCTCGGAGCTGTATAAAGTTGCTTTGTCATAAAAATGAACATAGTAAGGTAGTTATCGTCTGCATTGATTCGTTCGAGCATATTTCCAGCAAACTAAGCGCGGCTGGGCCTATCATCTGGCTGCAAAGGTTACAGGAGTCGCACTTTGTATCCACGAAAATGTAGCCATATGTTTAAAATCTTCACCACTGTGCTCTGAGGCATGTTTGTTTCCCTGGGAACACAGCGCCTCGATATCCGTGCACTGTGTTAAAATGTTGTACCCACGCTATCAACAGTGCCGTCACTCACCCCAGATCTTCCACTTATTGCCTTGTCACCAATATTACCATTCTCTTTTAAGCTATTCACACCATCCTTTGATACCTTTCCAGCATGACGGATCTCGACCATAGGTACTTCAGAACTGTCGCTGACAGTGCTTCATGAAACACCACAAAACACATTGCACTTTTCTCCCACATGCACGTCATTGTGACAGCATTACTCTTAAATTACGCTACCTGTAGCAAGAGATCGATAGATAGATAGATAGAGAGAGAGAGAGAAAAGAGAAGAAATCAGGTCTATCAGAACGCATATAGAAGTGTAACCACAAGAATTTCATGAGATAAGCTACCAGCTGCAAATACTGCATAGACGTGGACGTGTATCCATAAAAATCTTTAAGACTTAAGTCAACATTTACAAGGAACCGCGTAAGTGTATGTAGCATAGTCCCTTGGAAATAATTTTTTTAATCAGGGAAATGCTTTATGCTCACCGTGTATAGCGATACTTACATTCCGCTTGAATTAAAAAGGTTACAAAATGTATGACAACTACGTGCTTGTCTTCACAGTATCACTTCTTTCACATCCAGAGGCGGTCCGTCCTCATTGCCAACAATCTTCATTCCCTTTAAAAATACATAGATGTATAACCTATGTCATCAAAGACAACTTCTTTTTTGTCGAAATTAATTTCGTCAAATTGTCTCAAATCTGTTTTGAATCTCTTGCTGCTAGTATGCCAGTAATTGAGAAATACGTGTCCCGATTTGCGGTCTGCTGTTCCCGTGTGCGTGCAGCTTAATTACTTGTAACGGATCCAGCCTGGATAATTACTTCTGCTGTAATGAGAGTGAAATCTGTTGCTATCCCTGTGTCAGAGACTCTAGTCGAATTATCCCAAATGAGCGTCCATCTGTATCGCACATTAGATAATACTGCATATCTACACAGGTCACTAATAAGGGACGAAGCAGTTATCGAATAATCTTCCTACCTGAATATTTGGTAGTATAATTTACAATTACTAGTCGTTGCAATTCCAAAACACACACGTAGCACCATTTCCAGGAAAATTCCCTGTTTCGTACGATATGCGATTTCAAACACCTCTTCTTATGGGAGAAACTTTTAGTCGTTGTGGTGTAACGATTATCGTGATCATAATTTTTCTCGTCAGATTTTAATACAATGTACCCTATCATTTGTTAAAAATATGGTTCTCTGGCACCTACATTATCTCCGCACAGGACCTGTCTTGTCAGTTATTACTGCTTCTGTACAGCAGCGTCTGTGCACGTCCTCTGATTTCATGTCGTTGTGAGTATAGCCTTCTTGAGTATAGCCTTCTTTGCTGGACACGCGTATAGAAGAAACAGTGAACCAATCCACTTAAAAAACATTGATTTAGGCGTTCCTTATATATTCAATGTTCTGACGGTTCCTAAAAGGACAATAGCCTTTACCTTATCCAACCCATCTCTAATTGAGCCGCTGTTCGCTGTCTACTGAACTCGACGGCGACGAAATTATTAAGTCGTAGTTTTTTCCTAATTCTCCGATATTGTAGCTTGTAGAATGTGACATGCTCTACCTGACTGGATATCTATTTCATCTATCGTGCATTTTTTTCATTTTATTTTATTTTTGCTTATTACAGCATGTTTCACCGGTTCTGCTACTATATAAAAGGTTTCGATCTTCTGATGATATTCTGTAACTATCGAAACATGTAGTACAGTAATATAAATCTGGTGAGTGATACGGGAATTACAGTATCTTCTTTACAGCTGAAAGTGCACAGTACCTTCAGTTAAAAGAGAAGTGACGATAGTGCTGCACGTGGTCTTCACAGAGACAATCACAGCACATTTAATAGGTGAGAACACACTGAAACAATGCATTGAAACAACCACTCCGCAGCTAATTAGTCTTTGTTCTGAGGAAGACCATTGTACCTTGGCCGAAACTTGGGTTATTTCGGTTATATAACATGGTGAATATTTTATTGTATGATGTGGTAGTACGTATCTGGTGTTGAACAGGCACCAGCGGTGAGGAAGAAGCCTCAGCTAACCACAAATACTTTAGCCGTTCCTTGGAATCTGACAGGTGGTGTATCGATTTCAGTGTACTGACGGATCATACAACATTCTTTTACCCCATAGGTCGATCCTGAAATGCTCCTTTATTTGCTGAAGCATGAATGTGTCTGTCGCGATATGTGAAATCCTAGAATAATTGGCAATATTTCATCACTATAAAAGAGCATTTCAAGACAACCTCTCCAGCATACACACACACACACACACACACACACACACACACACACACATACACACACTACTATAGTCCGAAGCAACACTTTTCAGCGTCTTAGAAACATCAGCCACTGCATATGACCACAAACCGTTGCTGAAATTTGTAAAGGTAAAAGTTGTAAAACTAATAGAAAGGTAACATGTAATATTATACGGCTAGGACGTTTTGGACTGAATATGACGTGATCAATAATGCTGGTGCTTGGCCGTAGCCCGCACTGCATCTTGTATGGATTTGTCGTAAGGGCCGGAATATATCTACCTTATTCCCCAAGATCTGGGAACGGTTTAGAATGAGACGTATCGTCCCCGGTGACGGTATGGTCCACTTCCTGACTGGACATGGCCCTTACGCAGTGCATTTACACAGCATGCATCTCGTTGAAAGGAAAGAATGTACTTGGCAGAGCAGTTTCCCAGAGCAGGTCGTATTACACTGCACATTTGTCACAAAGGCCAGACGTCTAGAGCTAACATACGAGGACGTACAATGAGATTACAGACGAAACAACATGAAAATAGATCTGCAGTCTGGCATACGCAACTTCACGAACCTTCACTTACACTACACAAATTAAAGTTAAAACACACAAATCGTAAAAGGTAATAAATCGTAAGACCTCTAAAGCAGAGATAGGTGCATGGCTTTCTAATAACGAAACCCAATGGTGGGCGCATGCCGCCACGTATTGCCGATTTATCCCAGTCCTGCTGGACTTGAGTAACAGGAATGTAAAACTCACCTCTAATCTTTCCTGACACCTTTAAACTTTCTGCAAGTTCAATAAACAATCTCTAAGTTTCAGATTTCCAGCAGATATAATTTGTGTTTTATAATTTCTTCCAATATTAAAAGAAAAAGATGCGGAGTAGCGCAGGATAACAGCACACCCAAAAGATTTAAGTGGCCTCTCACCACAGACAACGTTGCGCCGAGTACCGCAAAACAAAAGTCTTCTTTTGTCCAAAATCGCCGATTCGCCTGATAATACACGTCTATTTATTTCACTTTTGGTCTACCTTCGGAGCATAATCTATATGCCCCACCCCTCTGTTTGTTCTGGAGCAAAGTTCTTGCCTTGCTATAGACATATCATTTTCTTGCCACGTTTCTACTCTGGTTTGTTGCGGTGTATTGCTGAGATTTTCTGTTGTATGCAGGAAACTCCTCCTCGATTTGAGTCGGTGGAAAGCTGGTTGGTATGGACAGGGAAAGTGGCTAGAAAGGCTTCGCTCACACTTTGGGAACCTCGAAGAATATGCACCTGGCGCCCCGAACAACTTTTGCAATGACAGCACTTTCACACTCCCACGTTTGTTTGTGTCATCCACATTTCCTGTCCTACGGGACATGTAAATTATTTAATTTGCTTCTTCTTGGCTGCCACTTCGTGTCTGATGCTAGGGGAAGTGGAAGCGATAACGGCTAGGCTGTTCAGCTTGTCAGTCGCTACTGGTCTCGAACGGCCTGTGACGATGCAGGCCTGTGACGATGAGCGGTATGTCCACTTACCTGACGTTGTTGGAGTTACGCTACGCACGACATGCGTACTCAGCAGCTGAGTAACACAAGCCTAAAGCAACATTTCTCACTGTCCTGTTGTACCTCCTACATGTTCTACCTGCCAGTTTGCGCACTGTGTTGCTTCTGGCACATACTTTACACTTCGCGTTCATACAGTGTTTCCTGTAAGTGAGTGCTGTATCTAATATGAGACCCAAGTATTTTGGCGTACCGCAATGCTCTAGCGGTTACCCCTCCACCCTGCTGACGCCTATGTATGAATCAGGTGAAAGTGACAGGTTTGGGTCATGTTACAAAAACTGGCATCGGACGGCCGTATCTGAAATGGTCGTTTGTTGCATTGAGCAGTCTTATTGACACAGCAGTCTGAAGTATTAAATGTTACCGGCTCCAACATCACCTAGTTTGGTGAAAACAGATTTGTGAGGCTACCGTAGACTGCGGTAGTTTTCCTGGTAACTTTGGTCAGTTACGTTCAGAGCCACGTCACCTGTACGTTACTTCTGTTGCATTCATATCGGGCGTTACCTCTTTTAACCGCTTTGTTTACTTGTGCGCTAGTCTTACTAGAGTCTTACTAGATTCCCCAGGAAACGAAAAGTTGTGAACTGTACAGAAACTGGGTGTGGATATATAAATGACCACGCAAAGTACGCAAAATTTTTGTTCTAGATAGTTATCCTCGTACCCATTACTTTAAAATAAAGAGCATTTATAGAAAAGTTGAAACTGCCATTGTTTGATTCAGTTGTATTGGAAAACTGTTGATCTGTAACGTGAAACAGAGGGATGTTGTAGCAAAAATAATTTAAAAAACAATACAGATTTGTCTAGAAAACGTAATTTCCTCCAGAAAAAGTAAAACGTAAAAACAGTCAAAGGAAAAAAATATCAGACTTCCCTTCAATACTTCGTCGATCTTATATATAACATGTTTAAGTTATTGATAACCAATTTTGGCACCTGTCAATTATAACAGGAAACTTTTGTCTCTGATCATAATGAAAAACCTTTTTATTGACTCCAAAATAACAACAATAATTATACAGATTTTGCCTGGTATTTGTGCTTGTAAACTGTACGTCTATCAAAAGTAATTGTTGTCGCTACGTAAGAGAGCAGAAGATAGACGTGCAACTATTTTTTTTTCACTTATAAAATGCAGTTTAAATTTTTCAAGGATATACAATACATAGTGGACAAGCACTGAATGATGGATGGTTCAATTGCGTGCAAAGCAAAGAAACAATCACACAGAAGCCAGTTTCTCTCGCACATTCATTTATGTTTCTTTTCCTACCAATTGTTTCATTACTCCCGGCAGTCCTACAATTTACTACCTCATTTATGTGTTGTTGTTGTTGTGGTCTTCAGTCCTGAGACTGGTTTGATGCAGCTCTCCATGCTACTCTATCCTGTGCAAGGTTCTTCATCTCCCAGTACCTACCGCTACCTACATCCTTCTGAATCTGCTTGGTGTACTTATCTCTTGCCCTCCCTCTACGATTTTTACCCTCCACGTTGCCCTCCAATACTAAATTAGTGATCCCTTGATGCTTCAGAATATGTCCTACCAACCGATCCCTTCTTCTGGTCATGTTGTGCCACAAACTTCTCTTCTCCCCAATCCTATTCAATACTTCCTCATTAGTTATGTTATCTACCCATCTAATCTTCAGCATTCTTCCGTAGCACCACATTTCGGAAGCTTCTATTCTCTTCTTGTCCAAAATCTTTATCGTCCATGTTTCCACTCCATACAAATACTTCCGGAAAAGACTTCCTGACACTTAAATCTATACTCGCTGTTAACAAATTTCTCTTCTTCAGAAACGCTTTCCTTGCCATTGCCAGTCTACATTTTGTACCCTCTCTACTTCGACCATCATCAGTTATTTTGCTCCCCAAATAGCAAAACTCCTTTACTACTTTAAGTGTCTCATTTCCTAATCTAATTCCCTCAGCATCACCCGACTTAATTCGACTAATTCCATTATCCTCGTTTTGCTTTTGTTGATGTTCATCTTATATACTCCTCTCAAGACACTGTCCATTCCATTCAACTGCTCTTCCAAGTCCTTTGCTGTCTCTGACAGAATTACAATGTCATCGGCGAACCTCAAAGTTTTTATTTCTTCTCCATGGATTTTAATACCTACTCCAAATTTTTCTTTTCTTTCCTTTACTGCTTGCTCAGTATACAGATTGAATAACATCGGGGAGAGGCTACAACCCTGTCTCACTCCCTTCCCAACCACTGCTTCCCTTTCATGTCCCTCGACTCTTATAACTGCCATCTGGTTTCTGTACAAATTGTAAATAGCCTTTCGCTCCCTGTATTTTACCCCTGCCACCTTTAGAATTTGAAAGAGAGTATTCCAGTCAACATTGTCAAAAGCTTTCTCTAAGTCTAAGAAACGTAGGTTTGCCTTTCCTTAATCTTTCTTCTAAGGTAAGTCGTAAGGTCAGTATTGCCTCACGTGTTCCAGTATTTCTACGGAATCCAAACTGATCTTCCCCAAGGTCCGATTCTACTAGTTTTTCCATTCGTCTGTAAAGAATTCGCGTTAGTATTTTGCAGCCATGACTTATTAAACTGATAGTTTGGTAATTTTTACATCTGTCAACACCTTCTTTCTTTGGGATTGGAATTATTATATTCTTCTTGAAGTCTGAGGGTATTTCGCCTGTTTCATACATCTTGCTCACCAGATGGTAGAGTTTTGTCAGGACTGGCTCTCCTAAGGCCGCCAGTAGTTCCAATGGAATTTTGTCTACTCCGGGGGCCTTGTTTCGACTCAGGCTTTCAGTGCTCTGTCAAACTCTTCACGCAGTATCGTATCTCCCATTTCATCTTCAACTACATCTTCTTTCATTTCCAAAATATAGTCCTAAAGGTCATCGCCCTTGTATAAACCCCCTATATACTCCTTCCACCTTCCTGCTTTCCCTTCTTTGCTTAGAACTGGGTTTCCATCTGAGCTCTTGATGTTCATAAAGTGGTTCTCTTATCTCCAAAGGTCTCTTTAATTTTCCTGTAGGCAGTATATATCTTACCCCTAGTGAGACAAGCTTCTACATCCTTACATTTGTCCTCTAGCCATCCCTGCTTAGACATTTTGCACTTCCTGTCTATCTCCTTTTTTCCTGCTTCATTTACTGCATTTTTATATTTTCTCCTTTCGTCACTTAAATTCAATATTTCTTCTGTTACCCAAGGATTTCTACTAGCCCTCGTCTTTTTACCTACTTGATCCTCTGCTGCCCTCACTACATCATCCCTCAAAGCTACCCATTCTTCTTCTACTGTATTTCTTTCCCCTATTCCTGTCAATTGTTCTCTTATGCTCTCCCTGAAACTCTGTACAACCTCTGGTCCTTTCAGTTTATCCAGGTCCGCTCTCCTTAAATTCCCACCTTTTTGCAGTTTCTTCCGTTTTAATCTACAGATACTTTTTAGTATCTCCATCGTTCTTAGATGTATACAACCTTCTTTCATGTTTCGTAAACCAAGTGTTAGCTATGATTAAGTTGTGCTCTGTGCAAAATTCTACAGGCAGCTTCCTCTTTCATTTCTTAGCCCCAATCCATATCCACCTACTACGTTTCCTTCTCTCCCTTTTCCTACACTCGAATTCCAATCACCCATGACTATTAAATTTTCGTCTCCCTTCACTATCTGAATAATTTCTTTTATTTCATCATACATTTGTTCAATTTCTTCGTCATCTGGAGAGGTAGTTGGCATATAAACTTGTACTACTGTAGTAGGTGTGGGCTTCGTATCTATCTTGTCCACAATAATGCGTTCACTATGCTGTTTGTAGTAGCTTACCCACATTCCTATTTTCCTATTCATTATTAAACCTACTCCTGCATTACCCATATTTGATTTTGAGTTTATAACCTTGTAGTCACCTGACCAGAAGTCTTGTTCCTCCTGCCACCGAACTTCACTAATTCCCGCTATATCTAACTTTAACCCATCCATTTCCCTTTTTATATTTTCTAATCTACGTGCCAGATTAAGGGATCTGGCATTCCACGCTCCGATCCGTAGTATATCCGTTTTCTTTCTCCTGATAACGACACCCTCTTGAGTAGTCCCCGCCCGGAGTTCCGAATGGGGGACTATTTTACCTCCGGAATATTTTACCCAAGAGGACGCCATCATCATGTAATCATACAGTAAAGCTGCATGTCCTCGGGAAAAATTACGACCGCAGTGTCCCCTTGCTTTCAGCCGTACGCAGTACCAGCACAGCAAGACTGTTTTGGTTATTGTTAAAAGGCCAGATCAGTCAATCATCCAGACTGTTGCCCTTGCAAAAACTGAAAAGGCTGCTGCCCCTCTTCAGGAACCACACGTTTGTCTGGCCTCTCAACAGATACCCCTCCGTTGTGGTTGCACCTACGGTACGGCCATCTGTATCGCTGAGGCTGGTGGGGAACCAGCGGCAAGTTCCATGGTTCATGGGCGGGGGTGGGGGCTCATTTATGTACTACACCGAAACTACTGAACCGTAGTTGTCGTAAAGCGCAACTCTAGCTAAAAGCTGATACGCCACTTGGATCAGTCCGAGCAACGAGCGACAGCGCATGCCGTCAACGGTACCTTACCTCTCCGTTATTGGATCCCGTGCGACGTCAGATACGGCGCATGCCTTACGTGAAACACCCCATGTACGCATTTACCCATGATCTGAACCTTTGACAGACGCTACATGTTCTCCATAATCTAAGTTAATAACACATCAACAGCAGGAATTCTTTACGGATACACTGGTAAAAACATCCCCATGCAGTGACCAGCGGAGAGATCAGACTGGTCAGAAAGGCTTCGCTCAGACTTCTTGCAACCTCTATGCATACGCTCTATAGTTGGTACGTCGATCAACTTTTCCGACGGCAACACTTCCACTCGTCCACGTTTGCCTGCACCATCCACATTTGCTGTCTTCTGGATAGTGTCGTACAGCGGCTCCACGATCCATCCTTGCCTTCTTTTTTGAATATCATCTGAGGCTTAGAATAACTGGAACATACAGGGTGAATCCGAGGTAGTATGGGGAGGAATGAGGGCGCTTTTTATCCAGACAACATTCACCCGGTATCTGAAACTGAGAGCACTTAGTCACTCCAGTAAACTTTACACATAATCTCAAAAAGTTTCGAATCTTTTTTTTTCGTGCTGCAAACTCACAAAAATAACGAAAGGAAATAAGTTAATCGCTTACTACATTTTCGCAGCTCGTGCACCAAAAGTTCAGCGGCAGACGCGAAGTTTTAATTTATTACTTCCTTCCTACTAACTCTATTCGTAAGACAGTTTACACACCGTATCCTATACACCACTAAATGCAGCTAAAAATTATATCATCGTACCACGCATAGCTCAGGAGAAATGACGTCATAAACATTGAGATGCGTGAAAAACTAGCTTTTCTTAAAACGGATTTCTATTTTTTACTAGTCGTGGATAGGGTTCAAATGGCTCTGAACACTATGGGATTTCACTTCTGAGGTCATCAGTCCCCTGGAACTACTGAAACCTAACTAACCTAAGGACATCACACACATCCATGCCCGAGGCAAGATTCGAACCTGCGAGCGTAGCGGATCCAGACTGTAGCGACTAGAACCACACGGCCACCCCGGCCGGCCGCGGATAGGGAACAAGGTTATTTGTATAAAAGAATTCACCTGCAGTGACCTATCACAATGTGAACAGCGGGCTCGTGCATTAAACATTTAACGTGGTAATGGTTTGGCAAACAGGCAGTGAGTGCCGTGGTCGCCCCGAGGACGATCAGCGCTCGGAACACCAAACTGCGGACTCTTGTGTACACAGAGCAGCCACGCAAAGCTGGCAGCGGCCGGGTGTAATGCTCGCGGCGGCCTCTGAAAGCAGGGTCGGGGGGCGCCGCAGAGCTCGTTGTTAATGACGACAACCCCGCCGCAGTCCGGGCCCGGCCTCCCGCCTAGCGCGGTGCACGTGCTCCGCTGCCGCTGAGTCCCCAGCTTCCACCGTTCACGAGTGAGGCGCAGGAATAAAGGCTCTCAGAGGGGTTCAGTGTGAGCTCCAATTTGTCACACTGCGCCGCTGCGGTCATTTGGCGAGATGAAAGAATGGAATTCTTCGTTTGACTCCTGTCGGAGCGGACGCTGCCTTGACTCCGACGGTAGAATAGCTAAAGCCGCTGTAACGTTCTTTTTTTTTTCTTAAGGAACACATAGCCATTTTACTGAATTGTTGTTCATTTAATTATGATCCAGGATTCAGCCTTTTATGATTTCCAAGTGTTTGAGTTTGTCATTCACATATATTGCTTGACATCAAGCTCAGAACTGGCCATAGACTATTTTTTGATCTATGGCCAAATTTGCGCTTGATGTCATGCAGCATATGATAAAAACATAAACTCAAATGCTTGAAAATTGCATAAAAGGCCGCAACCTGTATCGTAATTAAATAAATGACAATACTGTCAAATTGCGGTCTGTACATTTAAAAGTTATTGTATGACTTTTGCTCAGCAACATAAAAAACTATAACATTTCTCGTGTAGTGTCTTCCTTAATCTTTACATTCTCACGTATATTAATACGACGAGTGAAGAAACGCTTCGGTTTGTTTCAAGTATTCTCTATCTACTCTTAATCCTAACTTATAAAATTGCCAAACTGCCGAATAATTCTCAAGAACCTGCCGAAACAGTGTTTTATAAGCTAGACCTTTCGTGCTTGAATTACGTTTCCTAAAATTTTTACTATGAATACCAGTCCGACATTTATCTTTTGCAGAACTAGTTTTATGTGACCATCTCGCTTTAAATCATTCCGCGGTAAACTACTGGATATCAAAATGGTCCCATACTCAGGGAACTAGGGTAGCGGAGAGCAGATGCAGGAATAATGAACAGCCGTTATAGGCAACATCCTAGTGGACGTGTTTCGCCATTGCCTTCCTCCGACCTGTCACAAACTGTCAGGTGTATATCTGCGTCGTCTGGATGAGTGAGAAGTATCCGGACGCCTGGCTGGTGACTTAAAAGTTCGTGGCGCCCTCCGTCGGTAATGCTGGAATTCAGTGCGGTGTTGGCACACGCTTAGCCTTGATGGAAGCTTCCACTTTGGCAGGTATACGTACAATCAGATGCTGGAAGGTTTCTTGAGAAATGGCAGCCCATTCTTCAAGGAGTTCTGACTGAAGTATCGGTGTCGGTCGGTGAGGCCTGGCACGAAGTCAGAGTTCCAAAACATAATAAACGTCGTGTACAGGATTCAGGTGACGACTGTGTGACGGCCAGTCTATTACAGGGATGTATTTCTGGTGTAACTACTCCGCTACAGGCGGTAAATTATAAACAGGTGCTCGATCGTGTTGAAATATGCAATCGCCATCCCCGAATTCCACTTCAACAGTGCGAAGCATGGTGCTCAAAACGTCAATGTAGCCCTGTACCGTAATAGTGCCTCAGCATAACACCACCGCCTCCGTATTTTACTGTTGGTACTACACACTCTGGCAGATGACGATAACCGGGCATTCGCCATACCCACACCCGTACATCGGATCGCCACATTGTGTACTGCGATTCGTCACTCCACACAATGTTTTTTCCACTGCTCAATCGTCCAATATTTACGTTCCTTACACCAAGCGAGGCGTCGTTTGGCATTTACCGGCGGATGTGTGGCTTATGAGCAGCCGCTCGACCATGAAATCTAAGTTTTCTCACGTCCCGCCTAGCTCTCATAGTACGTGCAGTGCATCCTTATGCAGTTTGGCATTCCTGTGTGATGGTCCGGATAGATGTCTGCCTTTGACATATTACGACCCTCTTCAACTGTCGGCGGTCTCCCTCAGTCAACAGACGAGGTCGGCAGGTACTCTTTTGTGCTGTACGTGTCCCTTCACGTTTCCACTTCACTATCACATCAGAAACAGTGGACCTAGGGATGTCTAGGAGTCTGAAAATCTCGGGTACAGAGGTATGACACAAGTGACAACCAGTCACACGACCACGTTCGAAGTCCGTGAGTTCCGCGGAGCGCCCCATTCTGCTCTCTCACGATATCTAACGACTACTGAGGTCGCTGACATGGAGTACCTGGCAGTAGGTGGCAGCACAATGCACCTAATATGAAACACGTATGGTTTTGGGCGTGTCTGTGTCGTCTGGATGACTGTGGTGTGCGGTTCTACAGAGCAGTGATTGGTTGTGTTGTTACGGATGAAAGGGAGGGAGAAAGTGAAACCTGATGCCGACACTTAGCCGAGTCCTCTCGAACAGCACCGAGGCGGTCGCTGAGCTTGCTAGCGCACAGAGTAGCGTCGCTCATCCGTGAGGCGAACCAAGTATTTCGAATTCTGTGTATTTAAATTCGATAGCGAAGATACTGAACCAAATACTGTGTCAGAAGTAAATAAAGAGTTTTCTGCTGTAACGTAATATGAGAGGAAGTTAAGATACGGATTTCACTGAATATGTGGTATTTCGTTCTCACAATTTGCAGTTGCGGCTTTGTATTTTGATAGGCTACAATCCGTTGATAGAAAATAAATAAATATTTCCCATTTCGTTCATGAAATGTCGTTGTACTTCCCGAATTATCTGCTGGGAGGCTATAGCTACAACCTCTGTGCGAAACAGTGAATAAATATAACCAATTAAAACCATCCAGGTAGTACATTCTTCCATTGTTGTTATCATACAGAGAAAACGTTACGCCGACTGCTACATTGTGTATTACTCGCGTGTAATGGCTTTTCAGCTCGTCTCCCCAGTGACTAGATGTCGTGCAAGGCTTCTTCCTGAGGGTGCAACGGGTATAAGTGCAGATATTTTTATACGTGGTACGTTAACATGTACACAAATCAGTTTGTTGGTAGTTTTTTTCTCTGAGTCGAAGAGTTTTCCCACAAACACGTCACAAACTTTACGACCTGATGCTCGTGCACAGTCGCAGTGCACCACTAAGTGGACAATGCCTTTTGCATCCGAGCATCCACACTTCAGCACCTGAGTGCTGCCCAGGGGAAAATAAGCGGTAATAACTGCTCTTGCTACACACACGTGGAAGTGCCAAGCAACATGAAAACCTATGACTCGTAATAGCTATAATTATTAGTCTGCAAATGACGTAAATACTGATTTAATGATGTTCAGTAAACTATCCTCAGTCGCCAACAGAAATATGTGCAGTTTAACTCGTTAAACGCTACAACGGGACTCCGATTCACAAAAGCTTACTTACGTCGCCAGCAAACTTAAGCTCCGGTGCTATTCGAGAGGAGCAGGGTACTAGCCGGCGCCAGGTTTTCACTCTATTGTACTGATTTTTGTTTAAAACTAAAAGGCTGTAAATCAAGTTCGTCTTGAATCTGATTAATGAAATGAAAGTAAATTTTACTTACATTCTATTTTATCATTCCAATTAATGAGCAAACATTCGTTATTTGCATGCTATCGTCAGTTTTCCGATGTTCAATTCTCTTTTTTCTTGAAATTTTGCAACAAAACGTTTTTCGTGTGCATATTCTTACAGGAGATCGCAAAGTTCACTTCTGAATCCCAGGAAAGCGACAACATTCCTGATAATAAGAGAGAATAATTACTGTTTTTTATAGTTACATCTGTGAAGCAGATTAAAAAAAGTATCTCGCTGCCGCTTGCTAGTTTTTCTCTCTCGCTCATACACGTCACTCTTGCGGACAGCTCGTTTCGTCTCTGTACTCCCAACAGACGGCATTATTCTCGTCTGGCCCGATTGTTTCTTTTTCTATCTCCATCGTTCGCGGCACGAAAAAACGAAATAAAGTCCATTTTAACAACTACTTCCTCCTTACCTACATCATTTAAAACACGTTACTTAAGTTTTTTTTCCATTTGTGTGCTGCGAGAAACTCTCTGCATTTCATGGGGTACAAAAAGCACACTGCTCGTGAACGAAATTCCCACGAAAGTATATACGCGAAGAAGTGTCACCTAACGTCCAGATTCGACGGGCGGATAGCCACCAACAGTGCCACACGCCTTCACTCCGTGCTGTATTGGCGAGGGGTTTGTAATTTAATGCACGGCTTAGGCACGCAGACTGGTGATGAGACCACGAATTACTGGACACCAAGAAAAGAAAGATCTTTTAAAGTGTGTCGTTAGAGTAGTCGAATATACAGCGTGATTCGCATAGAAAGACTAGTTTTCAGTAGTTTATCGCAGTGAAACTATGAAGGATAAAAAGACATTGCGCACTGGACAGAGGAAGGTTCAAAGTTTCATGTTCGCCCAGACGGTACACCGTGAACTCAAAATGAGCACCCTGCGTTGCTCGGTAAAGATGGAAACGGTAGTGCATTTCATTCCACACACGAGTCAACAGGTCCTTGTTACTGACTTCGATAATTCGATTTCTCAGTTCTTGAATAGCAGCTGCCGTATATGTAACAAAGACTCAGTCTTTTATATAGCCGTCATGTATAAAAAGGTGACCATTGAAATCTTCGTGCAGTTGAGGAAACAGCGCAACGTGTCCAGGGACGACATTCCTGACAGTCTCCTCCGTAAATAAAAAAGGTCCATAAACTTTGTCAACAGAAACAGCACAAAACAAACTCAGTTTCGATGAGTCCCTTTCATGTTCGATGACGGCGGCCGGATTTTGAGACTCGCAAATTCTTACAATATGGTGGTTTGGTTTACCCTATAGATGGAATATCGATTTCGTCCGAAAAGACGAGTTGTTCGGAAAAAGTGTCCTCTGCCACACCCTGGAGAAATGAAATGCGAAATTCGTACCTCGTGGCTGGTCGCTGGGACGTAGTTGGTGCAGTAGCTGCAACTTGCAGCGGTTCGCAAGCAGGCGGTGTCTGGAACACAACACGCCGTTGTTTGAGGAAGTTGAAGCTCCTGACCCGCCTGCCTCGCGCTCTTCCGAGCGCTTATCGGGCACGTTCCACCTTGTCGTCAGACGATCGTGGTCGCCCATTGCTCTTCCATTTGCACACGCAACCAGCTTCAAGAATTTTGCATTTCAGTCATAAATCTGCTTGTGCAGAGGTGAGTTATTGCTGAATTGAATAAACGTAGCGCTTGAACAGTGGATTGACTTCTGTGAATTCCAACACAGAAAATGATTTCTCTTGTGGCGTAGTCACCATGTGTGCTACAAACAAATACAGCATAGGTGTGGCAAAACTTTGAACCTTTCTCTATCCAGTGACATCCGCAACTTGTTTCTGTCTTTTACAGTTTGTCGGTAATAAACAACTGTAATCTGTTCATTCTTTTTTAATCACACGCTACAGAGTACAGCAGTAGCAAAAATTGACACGGTTGAAAGGATACCACAACAAAATCAAAAACTATCCTCTGAACACGATTCTACAAACGAATGGTTTGCAGAATTATTCTGAAAATGTGGTTACGAACCGTCACTGTCCTTATTATGAAATATTGTCCTAGCTGGCACAAAATTAGTTGAAATGTAAACTTTTTGATTAATCACCCATCCACTTGTGTTGAAATTACACTCATGACCAAATTTAAAAAGAAGGACGATACCGCTTCAGCAAGTTACGTGTTGCAATTTACTGGTCACAGGTGTCGTCTTCGCATTTGTATGCAATACCGCATTCGTCTCGCCAGGGAGTTACGAAATCTTTCAGATGTCCCTGGATCATCTCGGAAATCTTCACAAGACTGTACAATTCGCTGCTGTAGTTCTTCTATTGTATCACAGGTAGTGCTGCTCGCTTCCCTTCTGCACGGGTGTGTGGGTTTGTTCTTAGGATAATTTAGGTTAAATAGTGTGTAAGCTTAGGGACTGATGACCAGTTAAGTCCCATAAAATTTCACATACATTTGAACATTCTGCGATATCCCTAGTAAGAAAATTCGCAGGATTGAGCTCAGGGAACAGTGCAAGGCAAACTACAGACCCTGCTCTACCATCCCATCTTGTACCATATCGTCGCATTTGATGTCTTGCATCAGCAGCAGAATGTCTTGATGCCTCATGACACTTTTGCAACATTCCAAACCCTATGCCATGAGTAAAATCTGCACTCAATTAGATTCCAAGTACACTGGGACTAACAAGGACAGTGGTTCATACTGAATTCATTGGTTAGCAACCACACATTCGTAATTATTTCGCAACCCGCTAATTTTCTGACCACATTATTTACTACATTTTGCTTTTGTTATGGTATAATTTAATCCTGTCAGTTTCCGTAACTAATTCTGATACACTCCGTGTATTCGAGGCAATTAAATATTACGCATTCAGTTTTAGTTGTTGTGATAAGCACATTACGGGGTAAAAAAGTGTCACCTCTACGTGGTGTCAGTTGAAGTTACAGACTTGTACACTGCAAACTTAATACGCAAAGTATGCTGTGAATGCAGTAATATTAGAAATCTCTAAAACAGTTTTCATGACATTATTAAGAGATACTTGTTATGTATAAAAACATTCGACAGGAATGCTGCGCCATAACTGGCCAAACAAAAAAACAGATTCATTTTTCTTCTGAATGTGTAGTTCAAGAACCTGTGCAGGAACCGCGACAACAACATTGTCAGAATTGTGTGGTGTGGTTCTCCTAACAGCCTTATCAATGTCCCCCAACATGTGTATGAAGAACGATGGTATTGTATCGCCGGGACAAACAATAACACTGTATTGTTATTTTGTAACCAAAGTACCATTTAGATCAAGTATTTTATTGGTACGACTCGTTTCGGCAGAAAGTGGCGATACTAATAAAAGACATCATTTAGACTGCTCATTGTTTAGAGAACAGAAATAAGTACTGAGATAATTGGTACCTTGCAAAGAGGCGAGTGTTTCTCACTTTAGTCAGGGCTCTTAACTTCATCCGCCAACGCAATGAACCAACTGTGACTGAAAAAGCGTGGTGCAATGATTCTCTAGACTAGAAAAATGGTTCAAATGGCTCTGAGCACTATGGGACTTAACATCTATGGTCATCAGTCCCCTAGAACTTAGAACTACTTAAACCCAACTAAGCTAAGGACATCACACACACCCAAGCCCGAGGCAGGATTCGAACCTGCGACCGTAGCGGTCGCGCCGCTCCGGACTGAGCGCCTAGAGCCGCGAGACCACCGCGGCCGGCTCTATACTAGAAGAACGTAGCGAATGGAACTCGGCTCTTTCCAACGTAGGGGTCGTTTGGCTTCATCTGTCCGACCTATTCGCACTTGCTACTGCTCCCACTACGCTCTAGCCATAGGTACGGAGTCTAAATCGGTGTTTCAGTTCACACGTTTTCCATTTATACAAAAAAATCTGTAACTCATCGTAAACAGTCTTCCTTTCATAGCGGACAGGCTCCGTGATAAAAGCAACATTCCAGAACCAAATTTCTCCTTCATCTCTTTATTACTTCTCTTGAAGAGTGTCGCTGTTTTCCTGAAATTCGCACCTGCCTCTTGATCCTCGTCACAAATACATTTTCTTCCTCAGTCATCAGTCTGTCTTTGTTTTGGTATACGAGGTTTATACTCTTTGAACGCAGTAATCTGTACATGTGAAAGGCAGTGTCGTGACAGATCCAATCATCATCGCCCAGCCCAAACCGCTAAGGGGAGAAACTTGAAATTTGGAGAGTGTTGATGTTATAGGCGTCGTTTCAAAAGACATTGTTTTAAATTCCACTACTAAAGGGTGAAAGGTTTTTCGAAAAGACGTCGCTATTCAGGCACTTTTGAAGCTAGAGCTGCGAAAATTGGTGTTTGGTTTCTCGGACAGAAATAAAGAAATATGTGATTCCGCATTTTTTGAAATTTAGCCGCTATGGGAGTGAAATAATGGATGAAACATATTTTGAATGCCAACCATTAGTAAAGAATTACTAAGGTGCTTTTAAAGCTACATCTATGACAATTGTTATTTGATTTCTCGCTTAGAATAAAAAAAAAGTGCCTCTTTGTTTCCGGAAATGCAACCGCTTAAGAGGCTGAAATAGTGGATGAAATATATTATGAAAATACTTTATTACGAAAGCATATTTGAAGCTAAATCACTGAAAATTTGTAATTGGCTTCTCGGTTATAAATAAAAAAATTACATGGTTCACAGTTTTTGGAATTTCAAACTCTAAGAAGGTGAAATAGGAATTTTATGAAAATATTTAATTGCGAAAGAATTTTTAGAGATAAGTCTATGAAAATAGATTTCTCGTTTCGAAATGAAAACATAAGTGTTTAAGCAATTCTGAAAATTCAACCTCTAAGCGGATAAAATAGTGACTGAAATTTACTTTAAAAAAATCATTATTAAAGAAGTACTTACATCATTGAAAACTGGTGTTTGACTTATTGGTTAGATATGAAGAAATGTGTGTCAGAAGATGAAAGTTTTTATGGAACTATCAGTACAAAAACTTACAAAGCTTGATTAACAAAACCTCGGACTCCAGCTACCAGAATCCCTTTCGGTGAGAAGTACGTCCGGAAAAGACCATGATCCTATGGCCGTAAGTAGCGTGAAAAGTTTAAAAGGTGTGACAATTTGTGAAAAACATAGAAATTTCATTAAAGAAAAACAAAACAGAAAAATCTGGGCTAATTATACAGTCCACACGAGGGAAGTAGCTTGGCGCTAAGCTAGTCTACCTGTATGGACGCGACCTACATTTTAGGCGACCAGCTTTGATGTGCTATCGAAATGGATAGCAAACGTAGTTTCATTATCCGTTCAAACAGCTCCATTGAATGAGTTGATTTTTCAACAGTCGGAAGAGATATTTGAGCTGTTCTCGAACTGTGAACAGTTCTGTATGTGCATAGCGTTTCTCACTAAATTCTGCTGGCTGTTTCTCGAAGAAAATAAAGGAAAAAGGAACTCTCTGCTTCTTCTGAAATGTTGCATCTCCTATAATCCTCTTTATGTGCTTCCAACAACTCATCTTTTTCTAGCATGAAACACTCTATCGTTGAAGAAGGCCCTTTATTAACACAAAGAAAGTTACAGGAAATTTACCTTCTTTTCTCTTGGAGGTAATAACAAAACAAAAGGAGCGAACGACACTCTTAACTGGCGCACAATATACGAACGTTAGGCAGGAAGGAGGCTTTGAAGCTGCGTTAAAAAAATTTAAAGTGTGCAAAATTCCTAAAAAGATTCACAACCTAAATGAACATAGTACTGATTTTTCCGATTAATATGTTACATTTTTCGCATCATAAGCATTGCAATAAATCACCATTGCCATCTCACTTATAACGAATGCTCAAGTCTTCCAGTAGTGAGCACCGCCTGTATATTGTAGCCTCATTTCTAAAACGGCGCATTTTCATTGCGTGTCAGTAATACAAGATGTTAATTACACATGTTATGGTTGATTCACAGTCTAGTTAATTACGTAGTAGAACGCGGAGCCTATATAACAGTTTACACGTGTGATTGGTTAGGAAACGTTTTTAATGCTTAAGCCCCAATCCCTTTCCTTCTATAGCAAGCATTATCATCAAGGAACGTAACACTGGAAGAGGTTCGGAAGTGGAATGATGCAGCTATAATTCCTCATTTACATAAACGATTTGTGAGATAGGTTGAGCAGCAGACGGAGACTGTTTGTAGTTATTCCTGTCGTATACGAGAAGTCTTTGCGTGACTGTGGAGGGAATTCAGGATAAACTGAACTTATTACCTATTTGATGCGATGAATGGCAGCGTGCTGTTTGTTGGGAAAGAAGAACATTGCTGTAATGTTTGAATACAGCATTAATGGTATTCTGTTTGACTCAGTCTAGACGTAACGTTACAAAACGACATGAGATGAAACGAGCACACAAGGGAAGTTATGCGGAAATAAAAAGGTCGGCATAGGATTACTGGGAGATCCCTGCAGCCGTCCTATTTAAAACGCCGGGTATAGAAAACTTATGCTATTCATTCAGAAGCACTGTTGGAATGTTCTGGATCCCCATCTGGGTTGAGTAATGGCGAAATTTGAAAAATTCTGAGGCACGCTGCGAAATCTGTTACTCATCGAATAGATCAGTGCGAGATTGTTGCAGAAATGGGCCCCGAATTTAAATGGGGATCATTTGGGGTAGGAAGACGTCTTTTCGCCAACGATAGTGAGAAATTTTAGAGAACGGCCATTTGCGAAACGCTACAGAACGATTCTACTGTCCTCAATGTAATTCTCTTCTGAGGACTGTAAGGACAACATAACACAAAGGTGAACATACACTGAGGTAAGAAAAGTCAGAGGCTAGCAATATGCACATAGAGAAGATGGCAGCAGTATGGCATATTAAAGGTATTAAAGGTCAGCGCATTGACGGAGCTGTAATTTGTACTCAGGTGATTCATGTGGAAAGGTTTCCGGCCTGATTATTACCGCAGGACGCGAATTAACAGACTTGGAACGCGGAACGCTGGTTGGAGTTAAACGCGTGGGACATTCCGTATCGACAATCGTTAGGGATTTCAGTACTTCGAAATCCGCAGTCAAGATTGCGCCGAGCATACAAAATTTCAGGCACTACTTCTCACCACGGTCTATTCAGTGGTCGATGGGATTTTACTTCACGACCGAGAGCAGCTGTTTTTGGGTAGAGTTGTCAGTGCTGACAGACAAGCAACGCTGCGTGCAATAACCGCAGAAATCAATGTGGGACGTACGACTAAAGTACCCGTCAGGACTGCGGCGAAATTTAGCGTTAATGGGCTGTGGCAGCAGGCGACCGAGGCGAGTGCCTTCGCCAACAGCACGACGTCACCTGCAACTCCTCACCTGGGCTCTGTTGGACCGTAGGCCACTGGAAAGCCGTGGCCTGGTCCAGGTTTCGGTTGGTAACGCTGATGGTAGGGTCGGAATGTGTAACAGATCGCACGAAGTCGTGGAGCCAAGTTGTCAGACCGATACTGTGAGCTCTGTTTACGTATAATGGACTGCGTTCCCTGGTCCAACTGAAGGGGTCGTTGACTGGAAGCGTTTATGTTCGATTACTAGGAGACCATTTACAACCATTCACGGCTATCGTGTACCCAAGGACAGATGGAATTTTTATGGGTAACAATGTGCCATGTGACCGGGCCACGGTTGTTCGTGATTGGTTTGAAGAGTGTTCTGGACAGTTCAAGCGAGTAATTTGCCCATTCCGACCACCCGATATGGATGCCCTCGAACATTTACGGGACACAATCGACAGGTCAGTTCGTGCACAAAATCCTGCACCGACGACACTTCCTCAATTATTGACGGCTGTAATGGCAGCGTGGCTCAAGTTTTCTGCATGGGGCCTCCACTGAATTGTGGAATTAATGCCACGGCGAGTTGTTGCACCACGCCAGCCAAAAGAAGGTCCGACACGCTATTTGGAGGTACCGCACGGCTTTCCTCACCTCACTATATAATCATTATCCCTCGCCTTATCTGTGAAGGAAACAAAAAGGCGTGAGTTAGTAATGGTGCTAAATTCCATATCTCATCAATAATACAATGATTTCAGAATGCACGTACCGATGTAGATATAACACGTCTGTCCGAAAAGTTTCGAGACTAGGTTAATCAATGATAAAGAAACTGTAAGATGGTGGTTTTAATGCTTCTACTGTTCTACATAGTCTCCCTCACTTCAGTACAACACACATATCATTTGTACAATCGTGTGAAACTGTCAGAAAAGCCCTTCTTTGGGATGTCGTTCAAGTCGCCCGTCACATTAGCTTGAATGTAGCTGGTATAGTCAAATCGTTGACTGATTATGTGAATTTATGCAAGTTGTCATTTTGAGGTAGGTTCGTAAACACCAAGTCTCCTCAACCGTGACGATATTTCCAGAAAAAAATTGTTCCTCTTTTCCATTTCAGTCAAGTCACGGTAGGAATCGACGCGTCGTTGTTCTTGTACCGTTGTCCCAGTGTGCGAGATAAATTCTGCACACACTTTTCTCTTCTTCAAAGCATGCTGAAGAACGTCTGGAACACTTGATTTACAGATGTTGCTCCACAACGATTTGTGGCACAACAACGTTGCTTCAGTACAGCCGACTGGTCGAATTCCCATCTCTCACTACGCTGAGATCACTTATTTATTCGTCAGGATTTATGGAAATGTTGGTCGCAGTTTTAATTGTAACTAAAACTTTCCACAACTCATTAAGTACCAATTCTAATCGGACACTTACCTTGTAGATGGACACACTTACACTGAAAACCCTAAGAAACTGTTACACCGGTCTAATATCTTGTAGGGTCCCTGCGAGCACGCACAAGTGCCGCAACACACGACGTGCCATGGACTCGACTAACGTCTGAAGTAGTGCTGGAGGGAACTCACACCATGAATCTTGACGGGCTGTCCAAAAATCCGTAAGAGTACGACGGCGTGGAAATTTCTTCTGAACAGCAAGACATCCCAGATATGCTATACAATGGTCGTGTCTGGGGAGCCTGGCGGCTAGGAGAAGTGTTTAAAGTTAGAAGAGCGTTCGTGGAGCCACTCTGTAGCAATTGTAGACGTGTAGAGTGCCTCATTGTCCTTCTGTAATTTCCCAAGTCCGTCGGAATCCACAATGAACATGAATAGATGCAGGTGATGAGACAGGATGCTTACGTACATGTCACCTGTCAGATCATTTTCCGGCCGCAGCGAGGTCGGAGGTTTGATGTTTTGCCGGATTCCTAATATCGACGGTACATTCGTGAAATACTCATACGGGAAAATCCTCATCGCTATCTCGGAGATACTGTGTCCCATCGCTCGTGCGCCGACTATAACACCACGTTCAAACTCACTTATATCTTGTTGACCTTATATTGTAGAAGCAGCAATCGATCTAACAACTGGGCCAGACACTTGTATTATACAGGCGTTCCCGACCGCAATGCCACACAACTTAAGCAAGCGCGTTGGAAAGCCCCCCTATATGCCTTTCGATTATTCGTTATCTTTTTAGTGTGCGTGCCGAAGTACGCCTTTTCAAAGCAAATCGACACTGAAAACGTATCACAAAGACGTCAGTTAAGAAATCATCAGCGAGATAAGACTTCAAGAGGTATTATGATAACCGAGACAAGAAACAAAGTTCAGGTGACTAAGTAGAAGCGTAGCGGTTAATGTTTTGGTTTATGGAGTTAGAGGAAGTGGGTTCGTACTCCGTTGCATGCAATTTTTTTAATTTTAATCTTAGCGTTGTTAACATATTCAGGGACTTTGTTCTGAATGTAATAGAAGTACTTCCTCCAATATTCGATGTTAATTAACATTTCCGTCTGATCAGAGAACGAACGATGAAATAAATATTTGGCTGTTTATTTCCGAATATGTGGTGATTTCTGTGTGTGTGTGTGTGTGTGTGTGTGTGTGTGTGTGTGTGTGTGTGTGTGTGCGTGTGGTTAGGCAGGAACCTAAGAGAACAGTTTACAACTGAAACGAACAGTAATAAAATACATATTCATTCTTCTCACAAATATTTGGCTATTTTTTTCCGAGTATGTGGTGATTTCTGAATGTGGTGTTAGGCACGAACTTAAGGGAACAGCTTAAATTGCTGCGAGTAAAACGATGAGCAGTAACATACGTATCCTTTCTTATCACAAATATTTCGTACGTTGCGAACCGCAGAGACATTCCTGTAGAGAGTTCTCTCGACACCTGTGAAATTTTTCTGCCAGTACCACATCCATAAACATCAATTCGGCGCCATAGCAAATGGCAAATCGACAGCCCCGTTTCTGGCCGCCTTCACTGCGCCATTACGTCACAATTACTTCAGTTCCTGCAAGAAGTTGTGTGAAAGTACTCGATCCTAGAAAGCTACCAGAGGAGCCAAAATAAGGTGATAGAGCGATGATCTGCTCAGTCGTTTTGTTGTGGCTTCCCTAGCGGCATGCTACGGAAGTCTGGCGTAAGACTGCTGACATGTACCTGCGAACGTTTAACAGGTAGTTAACTACGCGGCTAGATTTTTTCGTGGTGTTTGATGAACCTGTATCACTATCACTCGTACAAGACGTTCGGGAAGAGAACACATACCCGCCTCTCCCCGGTCAGTGCGCCGCTGCCACGGCCACACTGCCACCGGCCCCGCCCCCGCCTCGCCGCGCCAGCGCCGGAGCGCCACTGCAGCGCCTGTCGCCATCAGATGTGGGGTTCGCGCGCCGCCGCTGCCGCCCCATTCCAAGTTGTCAGCCCGCGGCCCCACTGCTTGCCTATCCCAACCTGTGGCGATACACAATCTCACAAAATGTCTCTTCTCACCTCCAGCGAGCACCCTATTGCCGAAACCGTGCACAGTGTATCTTCCTAATTAACACCCTCAGAAATTTCGTTCCCCCGTGATCTAAAATGGATCATCCTCGTACGACGATCCCCTCCCCCCTCCCTGTCACCTCCCCTCCCCCACTCCTATGCGCCGATACAGATTAATTCCATTTCCCACAGCAACACCACCGACAGAGGGAGTATCTGCCCTTTTTCTTGCGATTACCAGTACCACCTTGTGTTTTTCTTTTTCGTATGTATTTATTTATTGTATGGTGTACGTCGTCATTTACATACACAGGGGCAAGCACATAAAAATTGCACCGCAAATATTACGGAAACGAAACGTGCTATTGATCTGTTTGTTTTCACAGAATGAATTGGTAGTTATGCGCTAGTAGTAGCTGATCGAGGTATTGTAATAGTATTTATAAAGTGTATTTATTGTGCAAATATATGCTTCTTAAAAGGAACAATGCCTACTGACATTAAGAAGATAAAAGTGTTCTTAGTTATAATGTGAGTGGTGTTTGTTGCAGGATTCTAGCACGAGTCTTTTACGATACATCGTATTTCGAAAAGTTCCTACACTGACACTTCTACAGTGCCTGTGGTAGCATACACTAAAAACAATACAAGTGCATAAACTACGTATGTGCATTGTAACCAGTAACTAGTTGTGTTTGCGATGCCCACCATCAGCAGAAATACATGCTTCCAGTCAGGTATGGAACGATTGCTGCACACACTCTAGCATTTCGGCGGAGATGTCAGAACGGACAGCAATAATACTCCGTCGAATATCATCAGATGTTACTGGTACGTCGTTGTAGACATCGTCTTTCTGCTTTCCTCACTGGCCAAAGTACAGGTCCTCTGCATCCAATCCAGAAATTTGGAAACAATACGTGGTATAATATAATAAAATAATGGAACAGATGGTAATAAAATGTTGAAATGCGTGGCCTTTTTAAAACGTATTGAATTACTGAGGTTAATTTTTCGGCATGAATGACAAGCACAATAAGCTGAGCTATGCCTGGAAATAAGTTCGTATTAGTTCATATTATTTTGCAGGGTGGAGGAGTTTCTTTCTCCGCTGTAGATTTGTGCTTACCATTCTTTATAATGCTACGTTTCGTCGCCGTGCACCTTTGAAGTCTTGACCGTCTTCCCATTAAGCTTATCGGATTTTCCTAGTTTTCCAAAGTACACAGGTGGGCTTCAGTTGTTGTAATTATTGTACTATTTGAAATAACAACTCACACGACCTTTCTGTTAATAAAACAATACCGTATTGTTCTAAACGGTGCACATATGAAATACATACTCCTCACTTATTCATAGCGAACCCAAAATGGCGGTCTGCAATTACTCGCTAAAAGTGGCGTGCTTCTCACTCGTTCACTAGCTGAGCGCGAATCCTTCCTTCCTCCTACTGGTACTAGAAAAAATACTCTGTTTTTTAAAAACTGAAAGTTAAAAAAAATACATGACGGTAGGCATTTGCTCTATGATGGGCTACCGCTTCATTTTCTCTCTTTGCCTTTAAAGAAGACGAAAACATAAAGGAAATGCAAAAGGTTTATCACAAATGCCCCCCCCCCTCCACTGTATACTGTCGGAAGTAAGTCTCTTTATTTAGGGAGACAGTATACAGTAGTAGCCTTATTAAACTTGGGGCTCATAGTTAAATCACTTGGTGCACGTCAATGGAGTTTTAATACCCTTATGCTACTACAAGTATATCTACAAAGCCCATTTTATCGGCTATTACAAATTCATATATATATATATATATATATATATATATATATATATATATATATATATATATATATATATATTCACATGTACTTATTACCATGGGGAAAATGTTACATCTCTTAAATTGTCCTTTCACTATATTTTAATAATTGCTTTTCTCCTTGGCTTTTGGTTCATTGGTCATTCTGAGAAGCTATCCTTTCGGCACACGTTACCTCATTGTTCGCTGCACTTACGGCCAGCAGCAGCTCATTGTTTAACGCCCACGACGTAGTGACGCAGTGAGCAGCAGCAGTGCCCGCGCACACGCTGTAATGTCGCCCAGGCTCAAGTAGTCGGTGTTGTATATACCCTCCAGGCCGGAGACTGGATACGACGGATTCAGCTCCAACGCTCAACCCGAAGAACACCAGTATCTCATCTCGCGCCTGGGGGAGGTTTTCGGCCAGTGACTTTGAAGGTAAGAGCCGCGCTGCAGGGTACGGCATTACCTCCGTCGTGCATTATAGTTCAGCGGTTCTCACACCTCAGCTCGTGGTTATACGGATTTCCTCTGATATCTCCGTCGCACAAGCATCACACACTCTGTATTCACTTTTCTAGACTGTAGCGCTTACTCATATTACGCCTGAGCCGTTATTTTCAATAGTATTAGTCCTTAATACTTCTGTATCACTTCACACGTGCGAGTATTTTACTCGTCCGTCGCGTTGCACTTCACATACATACATAAGTTGTTCTTCTTCGAGTATAAAATCTCACATAAAATTGATAATGGTGCATACATAGACATTGACAATAACAGAGTTGACACATAAATTTACAATTCACATCCACATTTCATATACGGAGTCCATGACATCCACCCTGTTACACACTAATATGTAAATCAGGAGGTATCTTTCATTTATTCTGAATATTGGCATTTTCTATTCTTGTCTTGCAGGACCGACCTCCTGCGCGTTTTTACGTCCACAACTACACATAGAAGAGAAGAAAAGGGCACATACATACATTTTACATAGACATCGACATTAACAATAATATAGTTGTCAAATAAATGTCCAATTTACATTGAGATTTCGTATATGGACTCTATGTTAAGCAGCATCTGACACAACAATAACTAATTAGAATGAATCTTGCACTTGTTCTGAATGTTTGCTCTTTCTTGTTATTGTCTTGCAGGACCGACCTCTTGCGCGTTTTTTACATCCACAACAATAGAAAATACTACATACATATTTTCATAGACATCGAAATTGGCAATAGTAAAGTTGACACATTAAAGTACAAGTCACATTCACATTTCCTATATGGTTTCCATGTTAGGCATCATCCATCTTACACACTAATAAGTAAATTAGAAGGAATCTCTCATTTGTTCTGAATTTTTGCTTTTCTCTTGACTTGCAGGCCCAACCTCCTACGCGTTTTTACCATCACAAATACACATAGAAAATACGTTTCAGCACTACTCACTACATGGGAAACAGGATTCGCTAAGGTCTGCTTCAGAGATCAAGCTACTTCTAGGATTGCTATTTGTAGTGCGTCGTTAGTGTATTTATTCTATCCTTGACATTTGTTAAATCTTAATACTACGTATAATATTTACAAGTCCTCGTTTGTGAGCAAGTGCGGGGGATGTTTTATCCCTTGACAATCCTGACTTCATCACTGCTTGTTAATCGTCGAAATATTCCACATTCGTGAACATGCATTTCAAGCCATATTTCTGCCTTATTGATTCGACGACATGTACATGTTTGCCTTTGTGACGTGTGACCGATAATTTTACCATATTTTTGTCATGTGTAGCTCCACTCACAATTCATTATCACTAAATAAGAACGCGGGTGTGCTAAAATAATGCTTTCGCTCCTGCGTGCGTCAAGAACTCAGTGTAGAAAATATTGTTTCACTGCATTTTGTGTTCATTCCTCATACGAATCGTGTATCATATTTTCATTTATACTAACCTTATAGTTTCTCGAGCTGTAACAGTTAGTCGCTAACGAAATATTTTTCATACTAGGTTGTTTTACATTCTGATGTCTGTGTAGCAAATCACTGTGCTGTGGTGTGTTTTAAATGTTGTCATGTACCATTGTTACTATCGACTTAACTGTTTCTTCTATACTCCTCACTGCTTCTTCGTGATGTTCGTTTTCATAATTACTTACCGTATATGCATCATCATACTTTGCTTTCCACACTCATACAACCATTCATTCTAAGACTTAAAACTATATAGTGTATTCCTTCTTCGTCGGCTTCGTGGCCCTATCCGAGGTACCCTTGTAATATTAATCTTCATATTCATCGCCGTATACCCATATAATTATTCATTAAAAATATTCCACATAAATCGCCATTTATACTCATGTACTACCTACAGGGTTCTCACACTAGAACCACCGCCCTGTTTATTTCTTCCCGCAAATATAAATAAACTCGTATTACTCTATTACACTTTCATTCTCTTACTAGATTCACTCCATGCACGGTACGTCACCACAAACGTAGATTAACTAATTAATACCTTCAATCGAATCTAATAACACCTTTCGCTCTCTGTACTTCAAAATATTATCCAGCAGTGAAATATCATTTATTTCTCCATATCGCTTTTGTACACATACAGTACTTACCTCAGTTCTTTTGTTTTAAGTTCATGTAATTACGTTGTGTGCGTATTGGTTGGTTTTTGTATTTACTTAGCTTATCTCCCGCGTGTTTTGCTGCTTATAGTACTATAAGGTATAAGTAATAGCAACTAACATAGGTGAGTTCTGTAATAACAAATTTGTGGATATGTATTCTCCCTGTACATTAAGCTCACTATTTCTAATGTTGTCTGTAAAGAAGTGTAATTCTATAAGCGTACACTGCTCCTCTCGCTAAATCTTGTACGATATGTTATTTTATAGTTTACGTCTCAGTCACACGCATTTTTCTATGTTTATATCTCATTCTACCTTTCACATCGTCGCTCACTTACGTGTTGTATGTAAGTCGCTTAGTTCTTAAGTTATGTGCTAATCGCGTTCTTTCAATTGTACATGTTGTTACTTCCCTTTTCAACTTGTCTTAATCCTGTTGTATATAGTCGGATAGGTCATTTCATGTGTTTACTCTCTTCTACGTTGAATACTGAGAAATAAGTATAACTATGTACGTTCAATGGATTGTGTTAAGTTCACAATTTTAGCGTATTCTACTCTCTTTATAGTTTACTTGCGTCAATGCGCTCATTTTCTTAAAGCTGCATATGCTTAACTTAATGATTTACTCTTAAAATTAGTGCTCTTTACAGTATAGTCGCCGACTTAGGAATAAATGTCTCTATTGGTTTAGTTTGTGTTGCTCATCTACGTCAGAGCAACTAGCTGATAGGTACCCCACTTCGTGTCGCTTCCGTTTTGTCCAGCTGGTTGCGCGGTGTGAATGCCGATTCGCTTAAATTCTAGAATGGTTTCCGTCGCGGTGCACAGTGTGTCTTTGCGCATCGTACAGGGGTCATTGAACTCAACCTTGCTTTTTGCCTACTTGGCCCCTACGATTAGCTGTTAGTCGCTTCGTATATAATTGTTGAAGTACGCTCTGCTTTAAGCGCGGCAGCACGGCTCAGTATACCTCATCGCTCATGCCTCTCGCTTAAAGCTCGCGCGCTGTGAATTAAGTCTTAAGAAAGTACAATATCAAAATACAAGGAAAATTTATTTTCACTAGGCTGCATCTCACTCTCTGCATGTTAGATAGTAAAAGAAAATTGAATATTCCTTATTGATTAAGCAGGATAGTAGAAGAGAGAGAGGGCACCGGAAATATAAATATTGTACCCCCTAGCCTAGGTGGAGAGGAACCGAGCACCAGTCGGTTTGTACGTCAAAGAGCGACAAACCTCTTACCTTCTTGCGTTTTATTGATGCAAAAGACAAGGACAGAATGAGATTTGAATTTTCATTTAATAAATTTCGCCAAATCTTTATGTGGATACATGCCTTTTATTTTACCATTTTTTTATATTTCCTATCAAGTAGCACCCCGGATGTGGCTTCTCAACAATGATATACGGACCAACATATAACAATTGCCATTTTTTATTCAATGCCTTTAATTTCGATGATTTCGGATGCGTTCTTAGTAGTACGTCCTATCCAATCTGGAATTCTGTTACGTTTTTTAATTTCCTGTCGTAAATTGCTTTCCTTATTTGAGCTTGCTCTTCCAATGTTATTAGCACTCGCCGTACTTTCTCATCTAAGACAACGTCTTTGTGCCGTAATATAGGTATCGGTTTTGCCCATTCATCTAGCTCCACCTTTTCAAACATCAGTTCGGCCAGTGTGTGCCCAGTGTGTGGTAGGTGATTTACTATGTGCTGAAACGGACACAGGTATTCTATCCATTTCCTTTGGTTCTGTGGTATATATGTGCGGATAAACCTATTAAATTCACGGAAGCACCGTTCCGGGTGGAACTTGGATACTAAAATATGACGTATGTTTTGTGATTTTAAAAATGATTTCCATTGGTCACATGTAAAATTTGAGGCGTTATCAGTTAGGACTGCTTGGGGTTTCCCAATGCGTGGTATGTAGTCTTCCAGAATTCGCCTTATAATTGGCCCTGACCTAACGGTTTTGACTGCGTACAGCAGGAGATACTTACTAAAAACATCATACAGGACTACGATGTATTAACTCCGCCCCGGGCTTGGGGATAAGGTCCTGCGGCGTCAATAGATACAAGATCTCTTTTTTTGCTTTGGTATTATTGGGTTTAGTACGTTAAGACATGACCTATTCTGATGTTTGACCTTTTGACACACCGCACAGCGTCTGATTACTTGCTCTATACGTCGCCTCATATTAGGAAAATAACAATACGTAGAAATTTTGGCGGCACACTTTAGCACTCCATAGTGCCCCCATGTGCGGTGCGTGTGTTGAATTAAGATTTCCACATATTCCTGAGGTATGCACACACACCATTTATCCATTCGTCGATCTCTTCTGTGAAAGAGGACGCCATGATGTATAATGTAATACTGCTCTAAACGTTCGTGTGTTCTAGCCTGCAATTTTTGTCTTACCTTGTTCCATCTCAGATCTTCTTCCCGTAAACGTTGTATGTTTTTGCACATTTTAATATAATATGGTTTAAAAGTTCCATCATTTATTAAAAGAACATTGAAGTCTGATGTTTGTTCCTCTAACTCTTGGAAATCGGTAAGATCTTGAGGTAACCGTGATAGTGCATCTGCCAAAACATTCTGTTCCCCTTTTATGTACACTATCACAAAATCAAACTCTTGGACATACATGCACCACCTCGCTATCCTCTTATGTAACAACTTGCACGTCAGAAGAAAGGACAAGGCTTGATGATGACAGTAAACTTTGGTATGTTTTCCCCAAAGGTAATACTGAAATTTACGAAACGCCCAAACTACTGCTAACGCTTCTAGCTCAGTTACGGAATAAGATCTTTCACATTGTGTGAGGATTCTACTGGCAACACTGATTACATTGACTTCCTCCTTACCATCCTTTGTTATTATTTGAAACAGGCACGCACCGAGCCCCTGGTAACTAGCATCGGTGCTTAAACGAAAATCCAATTCCATATTTGGGTGTTTCAGGATAGGCGCGTTAATCAGCGCCTGCTTAATCTGCTGAAAATCATTTTCACATTCTTTACTCCACAACCAACTGTGGTTTTTACGCAGTAAGTTTAATAGTGAACTACTGTTCAACAATTGCTGTGGCAGAAACTTCCTAAAAAACGAGGCCATTCCTAGAAAACCTTTTAATTGTTTCTTAGTATAGGGTGTTGGGAAATTCCCTATCGCATCTAGTTTACTGGGGTCAGGTAGAATTCCTACTGGTGAAATAGTATGCCCTAAGAATTTTATTTTTTCCTTTCCGAATTCAGACTTTTTAAAGTTAACTGTGACATTGTATTCATCAAATTTTTGAAAAATCCTTTCCAAAATACTTACATGTTCATCCCATGTTTGAGTTGCAATTAATAGATCATCAACGTAGAGTGTAACCTGGCTAAGCAGTTCCGGTCCAAGTACCCTATCTAACGCTTCAATAAATACACCAGCGCTCACATTTAATCCGAAAGGCAGCACCCTAAATTGGTAGCTCCTCCCGGCATTTATGAAAGCTGTATACTTTCTACTCTCTTCATGTAATAAAATTTGTCAGTACGAACCTTTCAAATCAAGGAATGTTAAATACTTAACGCCATGAAACTTTAATAGCTGCTCTTCTATATTCTCTGTCCTTGTTCTTATAGGAACGATGATTTTGTTTATTTCCCTCGCGTCTCACACCAACCGCAACGTTCCGTCAGTTTAGCAACTGCGACAATCGGACTGCAGTAAGCTGAGTGCGATGTTTCAGTAACCCTCAACCCAATCATACGCTCTATTTCTTTTCTTACTGCCTCTTTCTTTGCCCAAGGAGTGCCATATGACGTTGTACAATATGTTTCATGCGGGTATACTTCCATTTTATACTCTTATCCCTTAATAACACTAGGATGTTTACGAAACATGTTATGATATTTGAAGAGTAATTTTGTCAGTTCATTTTGCTGTTCATTGTTAAGGCAAGTGGATTTACTTATTTTACTGTCTACTGTTTGCTCATCGAGGATCACTCTACCAGCGTTATCAAGTTCCATCTCCTTTGCCATTAAGGATTGAGGGTAGACAAGCCTAACATTAATGTCTGGTATCGGCCTAATCTGATTTGTCATTGTTCTTATTAAGCCCACAGTCAGTGTGCGCTCCCCTACACGAAATTGGCGTTCCCCGCTGCCGATATCTATTTTTATCCCATATCTTCTGAACACCTCCATACCAAGTACACAGTTCACTATAAGTTTGTCTACCAACAAGAAAGTACACTGCAAAATTACACACATATGCTAATGGGTATGCTGGCCTGTAATTTTACACTTCTGGAAATTGAAATAAGAACACCGTGAATTCATTGTCCCAGGAAGGGGAAACTTTATTAACACATTCCTGGGGTCAGATACATCACATGATCACAATGACAGAACCACAGGCACATAGACACAGGCAACAGAGCATGCACAATGTCGGCACTAGTACAGTGTATATCCACCTTTCGCAGCAATGCAGGCTGCTATTCTCCCACGGAGACGATCGTAGAGATGCTGGATGTAGTCCTGTAGAACGGCTTGCCATGCCATTTCCACCTGGCGGCTCACTTGGACCAGCGTTCGTGCTGGACGTGCAGACCGCGTGAGACGACGCTTCATCCAGTCCCAAACATGCTCAATCGGGGATAGATCCGGAGATCTTGCTGGCCAGGGTAGTTGACTTACACCTTCTAGAGCACGTTGGGTGGCACGGGATACATGCGGACGTGCATTGTCCTGTTGGAACAGCAAGTTCCCTTGCCGGTCTAGGAATGGTAGAACGATGGGTTCGATGACGGTTTGGATGTACCGTGCACTATTCAGTGTCCCCTCGACGATCACCAGAGGTGTACGGCCAGTGTAGGAGTTCGCTCCCCACACCATGATGCCGGGTGTTGGCCCTGTGAGCCTCGGTCGTATGCAGTCCTGATTGTGGCGCTCACCTGCACGGCGCCAAACACGCATACGACCATCATTGGCACCAAGGCAGAAGCGACTCTCATCGCTGAAGACGACACGTCTCCATTCGTCCCTCCATTCACGCCTGTCGCGACACCACTGGAGGCGGGATGCACGACGTTGGGGCGTGAGCGGAAGACGGCCTAACGGTGTGCGGGACCGTAGACCAGCTTCATGGAGACGGTTGCGAATGGTCCTCGCCGATACCCCAGGAGCAACAGTGTCCCAATTTGCTGGGAAGTGGCGGTGCGGTCCCCTACGGCACTGCATAGGATCCTACGGTCTTGGCGTGCATCCGTGCGTCGCTGCGGTCCGGTCCCAGGTCGACGGGCACGTGCACCTTCCGCCGACCACTGGCGACAACATCGATGTACTGTGGAGACTTCACGCCCCACGTGTTGAGCAATTCGGCGGCAAGTCCACCCGGCCTCCCGCATGCCCGCTATACGCCCTCGCTCAAAGTCCGTCAACTGCACATACGGTTCACGTCCACGTTGTCGCGGCATGTTACCAGTGTTAAAGACTGCGATGGAGCTCCGTATGCCACGGCAAACTGGCTGACACTGACGGCGGCGGTGCACAAATGCTGCGCAGCTAGCGCCATTCGACGGCCAACACCGCGGTTCCTGGTGTGTCCGCTGTGCCGTGCGTGTGATCATTGCTTGTACAGCCCTCTCGCAGTGTCCGGAGCAAGTATGGTGGGTCTCACACACCGGTGTCAATGTGTTCTTTTTTCCATTTCCAGGAGTGTATAACTTTACATTTACTCCCCATCGCCGTTACGATCTTACAGTTCTCTACAGGTAGTGTGGGAACATTAACTTCCCTCGCTATCTCTTTGAACAAGCTAGTAGACGTTAGGCTTGTCGATGCGCCAGTACTCAAAACAACTAGTACATCTATGTTTCCCACCTTTACCTTTGCCGGCCGCGGTGGTCTCGCGGTTCTAGGCGCGCAGTCTGGAACCGTGCGACTGCTACGGTCGCAGGTTCGAATCCTGCCTCGGGCATGGATGTGTGTGATGTCCTTAGGTTACTTAGGTTTAAGTAGTTCTAAGTTCTAGGGGACTAATGACCACAGCAGTTGAGTCCCATAGTTCTCAGAGGCATTTGAACCATTTTTGAACCTTTACCGTTATTGTTGCTTGAATAATTTCACTTACCTTGCGTGTTGTTTCTTTCTCTTCTATAAACAAGTCTTCTTTCATTTCAGCGTCCTTATCACACCTTAACAATAGATTCCGGATATGCTGTATGTGTAGGTTTGTTTCAGTGTCTGCTTCCTCCTTTCCGTTCCTGTTCGTTTTAGTGTTTAAGTCGCTCATATTAGTACTGTGGCACACTGACAGTTCATTACTTTTTTCCTCTAGTCACGATCGATTATTATTTCCTGGGGCCAGTAAAGGTATTGTTTCATTTTCTGCCGTCACTTCTACTATGTTTACCGTATGTTCGCGTGCTCGCCAGTTCGTGTCCCGGTTGTTTCGATTTGACTGTACGGGCTGCCTGTTATCTCTCGGATCCCTGTGTTGCATATTCCGTTCCTGGTAATTTGCATTTCCTTGTCGCCTGTTGTAGAAGTTTTCCCTCGAATTTCTATTGTCTCGGCCGTTACCGTACCTATGGGGCTGATATTTAGTTTCGTACCCTCGGTCACCCTGTGGCTAATGGGTAGACCGATTGTACGGATTTCCGTTGTGGCGCGGCGGTGCATACGGATGCCATTCATTCATACGCACACGACCGTTATAATTTCCAAAGCCATTGCCGTTACCATAGTTCTTCCCGTTTAGGTTGCGCCCATTACCGTTACAATAATTAGGCGTGTCTTGCCCATTCTCATGAATCAGATCTATTGAGTCGAGCACTGAAAGAAAATACTCGAGATCATATTCGGGAACAGTTATTAATTTTTCCCTAACATTTGCAGGTAACTTGTTCTTTAAGATTTTCAGTACATCGACATGAGATATCGGATTATTCCAGTAACGGGTCTTGTTTAGGTATTTTTCAAAATAGCTTCTTAGCCCCCCGAATTTTGAATGATATGGTACTGGGTTAAATACTTCTCGTCTTAATCTCTCCTGGATAGCTGTTGACCAGTATTTATCTAAAAATGCATTCTCAAACTGATCATATGTCTCGCAAAGTTCTGACATCTCCGTAGTCCACAAACGGTGTGTCCTACTACATATTTAATCTTTTGAGCTTCTGTCCAAGTCCTGGGCAGTACATTTCTAAAGGCTCGGACAAACACTACCGGGTGCGTTCGCTTTTTCTCATTTCAGAACTGTCGATGTTTTATTAAGCTCTTGTCCATTAACAACGCTGCCCAGCACGGCGGAACAGCATTTCCCTGCGGTGATGGTACATTTGTGTCAGCAAAGTTTTGCCCGTTGCTCGCGTCGCGCGTCGACATGCGGTCGGGCGGCGTGGGTTGGGCATTCTTGTCCGCGCCACTGGTTTTCCCACTGGCGGATGGCTGTTTGTCGCTCCGCTTACCGCCCCCGCCGATGATATTACCGTACTTTGTTTATTAACTATTTCGTCTCTTAACCGTTGTTCTAACTGTCTGATAGCATGTCGTACGCATTTTAAGATTTCTTCTTCCTTGTCCCCCATTACTTCCTTTACCGCTTCCACATAGGTACGCTGTTCACGTACGCATTTTTCTGCGAACGTTATATTTTCGTCGTTTGCATTGCTCTTTACCGATTCATAAAGCTGCACAATGTCTGAGTTGATCCTCTTGTGTTCTAACTTGAGTAATCCTACCTCCAATGTGATTTTTTCTACATTTTCTGGCAGGTCGTCACAGAAAGAATGTAGTTTCGCTACTTCTGATTGTACATTGTCCAAGTTGACCTGCGTAATCTTTTGCATTGCCTGTAAATTCTCTTGGGTTTCTCTAATTCCGGATAGCTCCTGTCGATACGTGTGTGTTAGTGTTTCAAATTTTTTGCCCATTATGCCTTTTAATTTCTCACCCACATCATGAACCGAAATTTGTACTTGTTCATTAATTTTCCTATCCACCTCCGTGGAGATTTGTGAAATATGCTGTGTGAGACTATTGAGTTCTGTGCGCAAATTTTTTACCTCGTCTTAAATGTGTGTCATGTTTGTATTAACCTTCTCGATCTCGTACTTTACTGTGGTCATGTCTGCTTTCATATTAGTCATGTCTGCTTGTATCGTTTGTAAACTTGACATTTTAGTCTCTAAACCCGACATTTTTGAATTTATGTCTGCCTTCATTACATTCATGCTTGTTTGTATGGATTCTGCTACGGATCGAAATAAGGCTTGCATATCTTCTGTATTCACTTGCGGCCTGCGCCTGTCAGCATCTGCGTCCGTACTACGCGTACTGCTCTCATTTAAAATATTCTCTTGCCTCGATGTGCCATCAGTTGCGTCTACTGTAATTAACGTATTGCTTGTAATTAAATGTTCTGTATTCACGGGCGTTGAATGCAACAATGGCATGTCGCGCCCAGCATCCAAATAATCACCGCTAAACAGTTCCAAACCACTCATTGTTGCATTTTGCAAATGAACATCCACTACATTGGCATTCTGATTTTCGAATGACGTTTCCTTATTGTTTTGACCCTCCACTATAGAAATCCTTATACCTCTGCAGTTATCATAATAAAAATTTTCTTTTGTAAGATTTTACTTCCGCGCTACTACTCACGCGAAAAAATACATATACAGTTGTATGTAATTGTAGTCTTAACTGTTCTTCAATCAATATACTTTCCGTACTAATAAAGAAATGTCATTATCTCTACTTGACTACAATAGCGTTAATCTCTGAAGCTTTAGGTTCTGGATTTTAGGAAATAGGTGGATGGACTTTCTAATAGGTCTACTGGGAACGCATTTTCTATATGCATTGCGCGGTCCTACCTGTTTGTTGTCTTGTAAATGGTACTTCCTCTATTGTGCTTTGTTGTGTGCTCTTGATATTGTCGCCTTCTTCCTTCTAATTTATTTATTATTTCCTTTTGATAGTATTTCTTCAGTATAACATCACAGTCTCCATCACATGATCAGCGTCCATGGAACATAAAGAAATTGTTAACATACATGTATATTCATTTTCCTAACAATACTAGTACTCACAGTTTTGCCCACTAAGTGACGTGCCTGTCGCCAATTTATAATATAATAAAATAATGGAATATATGATAATAAAATGTTGAAATGCGTGGCTTTTTAAAATGTATTGAATTACTGAGGTTAATTTTTCAGCATGAATGACAAGCAGAATAAGCTGAGCTATGCCTGGAAATAAGTTCGTATTAGTTCATATTGTTTTGCAGGGCGAAGTAGTTTCTTTCTCCGCTGTAGATTTGTGCTTGCCAATCTTTATAATGCTACGTTTCGTCGCCGTGTTCACCTTTGAAGTCTTGATCGTGTTCCCATTAAGCTTATGATCTTCCTAGTTTTCCAAAGTACACAGGTGGGCTTGACCGTGTTCCCATTAAGCTTATGATCTTCCTAGTTTTCCAAAGTACACAGGTGGGCTTCAGTTCTTGTAATTATTGTACTATTTGAAATAACAACCCACACGACCTTTCTGTTAATAAAACAATACTGTATTGTTCTAAACGGTGCACATATGAAATACATACTTCTCACTTATTCATAGCGAACCCAAAATGGCGGTCTGCAATTACTCGCCAAAAGTGGCGTGCTTCTCGCTCGTTCACTAGCTGAGCTCAAATCCTTCCTTCCTCCTACTGGTACTAGAAAAAATACTCTTTTTTAAAAACTGAAAGTGAAAAAATACATGATGGTAGGCATTGGCTCTATGATTGGCTACCGCTTCATCTTCTCTCTTTGCCTTTAAAGAAGACGAAAACATAAGGAAAAGCAAAATGTTTATCACAGTGGAGACGTGCCCCACTACCTGGTGCGCTATGGGCTGGGAAGCCATCACGTTGCTACCACACGTCCCTCCTAGTCTGCACAGGATCGTGGAAGACGCTCTGTTAGGAGGCCATGATGACCGAGCGAGGTGGCGCAGTGGTTAGCACACTGGACTCGCATTCGGGAGGACGACGGTTCAATCCCGTCTCCGGCCATACTGATTTAGGTTTTCCGTGATTTCCCTAAATCGCTTCAGGCAATTGCTGGGATGGTTGCTTTGAAAGGGCACGGCCGAATTCCTTCCCAATCCTTCTCTAACCCGAGCTTGCGCTCCGTCTCTAATGCCCTCGTTGTCGACGGGACGTTAAACACTAACCACCACCACCACCACTAGGAGGCCATGATATTTGTGCACGTTCAGTATTCCGTCTACGAAAAACGGTTCTGCTGGTTCATTATACCACATCACCCGTTTACACTCCATGGACGATGACGTTCCGTTTGACGAAGCCAAAAGTAATTATCAACAGACCTATAGCTCATGTTTTTCTTGGTGGTGAGTGATAAATGTGCCTTCATCACTACACAAGATGCAGAACAGATCTGGAGAATGCTGTCTTAATGTCCATGTATAGAAGTTAACACGATTCTCATAATCATTTCCATGCAATTCTTTATGAAGAGAGATGTGATAGGGGTGAAACCTATATCGATGGAGAAAGCCTAGGACACTTGTTTGACTCATGACAGTGCCTTATCTGCTTGTGTGGAAGCTAACACGCAGATCAACTACAACTGTCGACACTTGTATCTTTATGTTACGTTGTCTAGGTGTTACATTACCAATTTCACATAACTGGTTGAAGAGGTTGCTAAGTAGATTGCGACATGGATGACGTCTATTGGGATATATTGTCGCACATACTGTACAAGAAAAACTGCATTCTTCCTACACTGTCTGTACACCACGAGCATGTCGCCTTCTTCTGCTTTGGTACATCTCATCGCCCACTCGCAACGTACTTTGTAGACTGTCACTCATTGTAGGACTATCACATTAACTGACTAGCATGTCGCAATGCACTCAGGAAACACACAAGCATACTGTAAGCAAATATAATAACATCGTACATAGCAGCTACGCATGTTGAAGACACAGACAAGCGTCGGTGTTTAAACTTAACGATTCGCGCTAGAATCCTGCAACAAACAACACTCACATTCTGATTTACTTTCTTTCAATTGAAATGCTAATTAAATCAAGGCCCTGAGCTAACGGCAGGCGTTGATATAGATCAACGGGGACAGTTGAAAGTGTGTGCCACGACCGGGACTCGAACCCGGGATCTCCTGCTACCACGGCAGATGCTTCACCCAGCCGAGCCACTGAGGGCACAGAGGATAGTGCGACTGCAGCGACTTATCCCTTGCACGCTCCCCGTGAGACCCACATTCTCAACTTAATCTCCGTACACTACATTCCTGCACACTACACTCATTACTGGCGGCAGACAATCTGACCGAGTCACGTAAGAGTTCGGGCAATGCGTGTGCATCCGCACAGAAGAGGAAGGCCAGTAGCCGGTTAGCTGTAACTGTATATGAGATGGTATCTGATACCATCTCCATATACATCTACTTGTATTTCGTCAACATCAATGATCCACACATATTCAGTTTAATGTCATCCACGTCTTGTATGATTGGGTGAGCCAGGAGTGTTCTCTGTGATGGTGAAACTTTCACATTGTGGTGGGCTGTGCTCTTGCTAGATAATGTGACCATCAGAGTTCGAGTTCATCAATTCTGTATCAGTGCTGGCCTTCTTGATATCAACTTTGCATGTCTAGGTCGGCTGTGTCATAATGTGTGGATAGCTGAGGATTACTGTGAATCTAGTGGTACTCTTGAAGGACACATTTTTACGCCGTATCCCCGATGGTGACACATGGCTCGAGACTGAAAAGCTAGCTCGACTTCATCCGGTGCATCCTAGGTAACGTCAAAGGGCTCTAACAACTTCTGGTAGTCACATAATCAACCAACTCGGAACGTTGATCTCTTGGCTAGTTGTTCGTCATCTATTACTATTTTTCATATTTGACATGCGGCAGACGATAAGCACAAGGAAAGCAGCTTGGGGCGAACTGCCAATGAAGCGGAGCACAGTGAGGAGAGATGGTCTGGACGGAGCTCGCTGGCCCCGCCGCACGTGGCCATGGCCTCAGCTGACCTCCTCTCAGCTGAGTGCGGCACCAGAAGAACGTGCCCTGGCTGCTGGCTGCACCCACGTCCCTCTGGTAGGGCCTGCGCCAGACCGAGGCATGCACGACCAGCGGCATCTGCTTTCTCACCCCCTTGCGTTCTGTGTGCATGGTCGCATAAACGTAGAAATACTGGCCTGGGGCTAAGAAATGAAAGAGGAAGCCGCCTGGTAAAATTTTGCGCAGAGCATAACTTAATCATATCTAACACTTGGTTCAAGAATCATGAAAGAAGGTTGTATACATGGAAGAAGCCTGGATATACTAGATCAGATAGATTATATAATGGTACGACAGAGATTTAGGAACCAGGTTTTAAATTGTAAGACATTTCCAGGGGAGATGTGGACTCTGACCACAATTTATTGGTTATGAACTGTAGACTAAAACTGAAGAAACAGCAAAAAGGTGGAAATTTAAGGAGATGGGACCTGCATAAACTGAAAGAACCAGAGGTTGTACAGAGTTTTAGAGAGAGCGTAAGGGAACAATTGACAGTAATGGGGGAAAGGAATACAGTAGAAGATGATGTAGTGAGGGCAGCAGAGGATCAAGTAGGTAAAAAGACGAGGGCTAGTAGAAATCCTTGGGTAACAGAAGAAATATTGAATTTAAGTGATGAAAGGAGAAAATATAAAAATGCAGTAAATGAAGCAGGAAAAAAGGAGATAGACAGGAAGTGCAAAATGTCTAAGCAGGGATGGCTAGAGGACAAATGTAAGGATGTAGAGGCTTATCTCACTAGGGGTAAGATATATACTGCCTACAGGAAAATTAAAGAGACCTTTGGAGATAAGAGAACCACTTTATGAACATCAAGAGCTCAGATGGAAACCCAGTTCTAAGCAAAGAAGGGAAAGCAGGAAGGTGGAAGGAGTATATAGGGGGTTTATACAAGGGCGATGACCTTTAGGATGAAATAGTAAAGGCAGCAGAGGATCAAATAGGTAAAAAGACGAGGGCTAGTAGAAACCCTTAAATAACAGAAGAAATATTGAATTTAATTCGAGAAAATGTAAAAAATGCAGTAAAAGAAGCAGGCAAAAAGCCTATCCCCGATGTTGTTCAATCCGTATATTGCGCAAGTAATAAGGGAAACAAAAGAAAAGTTCGGAGTAGGTATTAAAATCCATGGAGAAGAAATAAAAACTTTGAGGTTCGCCAATGACATTGTAATTCTGTCAGAGACAGCAAAGGACTTGGAAGACCAGTTGAACGGAATGGACAGTCTCTTGAAAGGAGGGTATAAGATGAATATCAGCCAAAGCATAACGAAGATAATGGAATGTAGTCGAATTAAGTCGGGTGATGCTGAGGGAATTAAATTAGGAAATGAGACACTTAAAGTAGTAAATATGTTTTGCTATTTGGGTAGCAAAATAACTGATGATGGTCGAAGTAGAGAGGATATAAAATGTAGACTGGCAATGGCAAGGAAAGCGTTTCTGAAGAGGAGAAATTTGTTATTATCGAGTATAGATTTAAAAGTCAGGAAGTCGTTTCTGAAAGTATTGCCGGGTGCGGTGGTCTCGCGGTTCTAGGCACGCAGTCCGGAACCGTGCGACTGCTACGGTCGCAGGTTCGAATCCTGCTTCGGGCATGGATGTGTGTGATGTCCTTAGGTTAGTTAGGTTTAAGTAGTTCTATGTTCTAGGGGACTGATGACCACAGCAATTGAGTCCCATAGTGCGCAGAGCCATTTGAACCATTTTTTTAAAAGTATTTGTATGGAGTGCAGCCATGTATGGAAGTGAAACATGGACAATAAATAGGTTAGACAAGAAGAGAATAGAAATTTTCGAAATGTAATGCTACAGAAGAATGCTGAAGATTACATGGGTAAATCACACAACTAATGAGAAGGTATTGAATAGAATTGGGGAGAAGAGGAGCTTGTGGCACAACTTGACTAGACGAAAGGATCGGTTGGTAGGACATGTCCTGAGACATCGAGGGATCACCAATTTAGTATTGGAGGGCAGCGTGGAGAGTAAAAATCGTAGAGGGAGACCAAGAGATGACTACACTAAGCAGATTAAGAAGAATGTAGGCTGCAGTAGGTACTGGGAGATGAAGAAGCTTGCAGAGGATAGAGTAGCATGAAGAGCTGCATCAAACCAGTCTCAGGGCTGAAGACCACAACAACAACAACAACATCTGGTGGACATAGTAGCCATTTGACAAGCACACACCTGCCACTCGGAAATGATTTCTGCCTTATTCTCCTAATTTAAGGAATTGTAAAATGACATGAAGTAGAGATGTGGGTCTCAGAGGTGGCACTGTCTCCAACGAACTCCGAAGGGTAAAAACGTGCGGTCTAACGGTAGCGCGACGATCGCCTTGTCAACCGGATTGCAGCCGCCTCGGCAAACAGCGGCCGCGTCCTGGCCGTGTTCCAGAACAGCCCCTATCCCCCTCTACCATCGGTCACAAAAGGAACAGCGGTGGCAGGTGGAGGGCGCCGTGTTTGTGGCGCGGCGAGGCGAGGCGGTAACGAGCGGAAACGAAAACTCGGCCTCCAGGGGCTGAGCGAAATCCAGGTGGGGCGAGACGGCCGCATTCCGGCCGCTAATTAAAATTCATTTCCTACCTACTGACGGCGTACAGCATTTTTACGTCCCACTCGCTTCAGGAATGCCGAATATTTCGCCGAAATCAATTAAAATATAATATCCACTCTGCCAACCGCACTCACCGTTATTTTTCTCTGTCTTTTTTTTGTATTCTTTCTACTCAGCAGCCGGATTGTAAATTTTAACACTGTAACATTTTCTCTGATGTAGAATGAATTGGCATCACTGTTCAGTTACCGTTCGTTATTTTGCTACCAGAATTGTTGGCACGTTGTCTAGTCTAATTATGATTCGTGGGTAAACACCGTTCAAAATTATGTACGCCTCTGCAGAAGTAAAAATTAATCAAATATGTTTTTCAAGTAGAATAGCGGTAATACCCGTGGCGTGCTGTATTTTTTGATGATTCGTGGTAAACTTAGAACCGGACAGAGCATGCCCCTCGTGTTCAAGAAATTTCGAGGACTGGAGTAATAAAATATGGAGAAAACTTGTTTCCTCGCACTTGAGTAGAATACGCAGAATGTTGAGACAACTACGTGAAAATGTCAGAGAAGTTTTTTTCAGGATATTGTTTAACCCGCACTTCCATTGCATTCAGTGTCCGTTATGCCATCGAAGTGTTGACCCTTTCTGCACTTTCTTTTCTGGTAGGTTCGCATTGATAACATCAAGTCCTGTCGTACGTGATGACTTTCCCAGAAAAGAATTGTATGTGTTCTGCATTTATGACAAGTCACAGCAGGCTACCACGTTTCGTTATTCTTGTTCTGGAGACAAGGCGTCTGGGACCAGCTTTGCTGCCGCACTACGTTCGCTCATCCATTACTTGAGACTGCCGAGCTCGACAACTGACTGTTCGAAGGCACATCTGTTATTTACCAATTTTAGTTCCAACTGCCATCGCGGTATTGCGATGACGTCACTTATACCCCAGGAATAAAATCAGTATCGGAACTTTTTGCCTAGAAGGCATATACTCAGAATATTGTCGTCTGGCATGTTGCTTACGTGCTTTTTGTTTAGTATCATGCGAAATACACAGAAAAATAATGATTCAGAAATTTTCCTTTGTTTTTTCTGTTAATGTTGTACTCACTGACTACCATAATGGTCGTTACAATTTTTTAAAAAGAAATATGGTAGAGGCGACGAGAGAATGAAACACGTTAATATAAGGTAACTATTACCTGATTAGCGCGGAATTAAATTTTGGCTTAAGTTGCATACACTTACTGCAAAATAACACATAAAAGTACGCTTTTCAAAATGCAAGTGATCCTGCTGAGGTTAAGTATACAAATATTTCTTCCGTATTAGTTAACTTTTAATCTATCTTACTTTTTCTCGTGACAGCTACACAAGAGATAGGATGGTCGCAGAAGAATGGTAACACACTGTTCCTCTAATAATAAAGATGCAGGTCTTTCAGTTGGATGCTTCTTTGGCGACTGCGTATCCCTCAGCGATTGGCACAGACTGCTCCTCGGTGGTCACCCATCCAAATACTAACTGGGCGCGACGTTGCTTAACTTTGGTGACCGAGCGAGAACCGGCGTACCAACCGTGGCAAAGCCGTTGTGCTCACTCTACTACAGGTTTCCTAAATTCACAGAACAGGATTACACGAGAATAGCGTCGCCTCTTTGCTTAAGAATTCCCCCTTAAGTTTACGAGCGCTTCTGTATTTGCTGTACGAACCCGTTTTGTTTCTAGAAGCGCTCCTATGAATACGTTAGATGTCTGCTGTCATGTTTGATTAGTACAGTTTCCTAACTCTGGAGAAATTCCCTAATGCTAATCTATGACAACTCCCTTAAATATGCAACATGCTTCTCAGACCCCTTCCAGCAAATGTCAGTCCGCCCTTGGCCTTCTCTAGGACTGATTTTGCATCTTCACCCTAAGTCATATTGCTTCTTAGAATTAACCTCTGAATATTAAAACGACTAGTTGGATTCTAAATGCTCACCAAAAATCTTTTAACTGCTCACTCATTCATTCGCCCCCTTGTTGAAATTTGCTTGCATTTATTCGCATGTAAAGAGAGCTGACATTCATTACCTAGAGCGAGAAATATTCTTCAAATCTTTCTGTATTTCCTGAACGTCATTCAACGAAGGAACTTTCCTGCTGATCCTATCTGATAAATTGTGTATGTTTAACGCTGGGCGTTCAGTTACACGCTTTGGCCTCTACTACCCAAAAATTGATCGAGCCTCTCCCATATCTGTGATCGCATGTTCATCGGTCAAAATATTACACAACGCTTTTAAAGACCACACTGGTCGCTTTAGAACGCTCTAGATGGTTCATAGCTTGTGTCAGGCTTTTATGTAACCCTATACCGGTGACATATGTCATGTCAGTCAAATGGTCTGTATGTGTAAGTCGATTGTATGGAATCTGCTAGTACGATCTGTCGACTTAGAGACGTGACCCAGCGGCTAAGAAGCTAGGGTATGGCCACGACCATATCAAGAACGCGGGCGCCCGATTTGTCGGTGTATCAACGCGGACGGGCCAACCAGTCTACAGAGTTTGATCTACCACTCACAGCCACGCCGCACGGGTGTCATGAAAAGATGCTAACCACCAGGACCGGAAACTAGAGTAACATCTTTTAAATGACAGTCAATTTGAAATCGAACAGGAATTGCTGATGTCGGTGAATGCAGGTCCATCTCAACCAGTTGCTTTGCAAACATTCCGAAAGGAGCTGCACGCGATGGGTATTGTAAGTTGGGGTACCTTACAAAAGCTCATCGTTCACAGCGACACAGTTTTGATACGCCAAACAGTAGAAACACAACAATAGCTGACAATAGCTGGCAGGGTGAATCGCGATATTTTTGCCACTTTCCAAATGATGCTCCTACGGCGGAGTCACAATTTTAACCGAAATTGTTGTAGAGTGTGTGTTTGAGGCCAGGGGCGGTTCCGTGGTGATTCGGATCGCTCTCATTCAGATCAGTGTAAACATGAACCAGGATGTTCATACAAATTTCAGGCTTGCAGCCGGTCGTCGTGTATCCATCTTCAGGCGAGCCGTCGAAGAATGACGGAGACTTGGTCCGATCCGCAATATATGGCGCGCTGCAAGTGTTCCGCATATGCGTCGAAATTGTCAAGTTGACAGACGGACCACACATCGCTGCGGCAGCGCCCTCGCTGGTCGAACTGCGGAACTCAACCGTCCTCTGTGTTACCGCTGATAGCGGCCGTTGGCGTCTCCGATTAGAACAAATTCTGGAGAGGGGGGGGGGGGGGGGGTTTCCAGGTGCTCCCCAACTGGTATCCACAGCCACGGTTCATTAGCTTTCCGCTAGGCGCATTTCCACGAATTCTTTAATAATGACGTGTCCCAAGAATTACGATTCTGACCTAAGCAACAACTTTTTTGGATTTTTTTTCTTGAAGAAACCGCAGAAAGACTCCTGGCAGAGAAGCTGATGAACCGTGATAGTGGCTACCAGTTGGACAGTGCATGGAGCAGCATAAACTCCATGCCTTGTCCTAATCGAAGACGACAGCTGGTGTTGGATCGTGTGGCCAACCACCCAGCAATAAACGCCTGTCAACTTGCTCGTTGACAACTAAGTTCGCGGGTCCACTAGCGAGGGCGCTGGTAGCGGGAACCGTGATCCATCTGTCAACTTGATTTAGAAGTATGGGCGGAATTCTCACTGCGCGCTATATGCTGCGGTACTTAGTAAGTCTTCGTCACCATTCGAAGCTCACCTGAAGATAACTGGCAGATAGCCACGCGCTAAATCGTAGGATGAATTAAAAGACAACCGGCTGTAACCCAGAAATTTGTCTGAACATTCAGTTCACCGGGAACATTTTATAATTCACATCAACCAGGATGTTTACTGAAACATTCTCGGAACCGAGTTGTTATTCTTTCATTCCTTCGTGGCGGCTATTTCCTGGACGCCTGTCTTCCACAGTGGGAACTGTCCCAGTTCACTGGGGAGCACGCATAAATTCCTCGTTTGATGAGCACTCGTACGTGGACCGGTCTGCTAAATCACCTTATCTGACTCCAGTGGAAAACGTCTGGGAGTATTCGGTACAGCAGATGAAACTTAGCAACAAACAACTGCACAGGTTGATAGCTGCAATTGTCAGTGACTGACTTTAGTTCGACATAGCATACCTAAAGAATCTTGTGAACTAGCTTCCTCACCGCATTGACGTCATTATCAGAGATAATAAAGGTTGTGTTGCACGGTGTTACCGTGATGTCTTCTGAGCGTGATTGCTTTTGTCGTGTGATTATCGTGGTTATTATTCAAAGACGATGACCTGTAGGTCGGAGACGGCGACGCAGCCCAGCAACTGACGCCCCGCCTTCCCAGAAAAAAGAAGAACACTATGGGACTTAACATATGATGTCACCTAACTAACCTAAGGACATCAGACACATCCATTCGGAGCTGCTACCGCAGCGGTCGCGCGGTTCCAGACTGAAGCGCCTAGGACCGCTCGCCGCTCGCCGCTCGGCCACTACGGCCGGCCCCCCGGCCCGTGTGTGCGTTCCTCTCCGGCACAGAGGCCGCGCGGCCCGGGGCCATATTGTCGGCGCTACAGCGGCTCGTTTCCGCTGATTGCGGCTTCTGTGGCCGCAGCCGGACCCTCCAGCGGTTGGGATTAGCCCAGCCGAGGGACCCGTCCTCGCGGCCAGCCGGAGGACGTCGCGGCCGGCTGGCGGCTGGGTCGTGCAGTGCAGTGTGGATTAGACCTGGCTACACACGAGGCTCGTAACGAAAGTCGAGGCCAAGCCTTTGTTGCGACCGCACCTGCCAGATTGTAATAAAACTGACGCCAGTATCGTACTCCACGCTATATCACTGTCTTTATGAATTTGTATCACGTGACTGAAAGGCATATTTAACAAATGCCCGGCATTTCGTTTCGACAGCGCGCTGTCATTTAATTCATTATTAAAGAGAAAAATCGGTAAAACACAGTCTCGCAGTCGTAACATTAAATAAACGACTTCCTACCGTGTCAAGCGGTTCAGATGCCACGAGCTTCCGAACAAGTACTCCTCGATCGTTGTCAAGTGGAATTACTGTCGGTGGGGTGGTGGTACGCCCTTATACAGGGGGTCTCGCACCTTTTGGCTCAAACTGAAACAGGCGATAGAGAGTGCACAACCGGTTATATTGAGATAGCGGACTAGTGGTGGGAAATGCTTATTTATTGGGCTACGAACACACACAGCATATACACTGCGTAACAGCAATGTAGCTCATAGTACTTGTTCAAAGTAACGACAGCCAGTCTCGATGCGGCCATGCAGTACATGAAGCTCTGCCACACTGTCGCGAAACTGCCTGCTGTTTGTAGCACCAGGGAACAGGCGTACTGGACCATAGCAAGTAGGTCTCTGTCCGTTTCTACGGCGGTTTCGTACACCAATGTCCTGACGTAACTCCAGAAGGAGAACCCGCGAGGTATGAGATTTGGCGATCGCTCTGGCTGTGAGACAAGACCTTCTCTTCCAATCCAACGATGAGCGCCAGTGTTGTTCAGGTGCTTGTGGATATTAACATCGAAGTGGGGTAGTGAACCGTCGTGCTGAAAGCACATGCTTTCGCGAACAACAAGGGGTACAGTCATCAAGAATTGTAGCAGCACATCTCGCAGGAACACCGGAAAACGTGGAGCATTCAGACGAGGAGTCAGCAAATCAGGTCGTGTTAGTTGATCTTGGACAATGCCTGCCCATACGCTGACAGAGAATCGTCGCAGGTGGCCATTGATGTGGGTGGCGTTGGAATCACTGGTGATTGACGCCTCATACGTGAACAATACAAACTGTACTAATTTCAGCACCACAACACTGCGGTGGATAATTCATTCAAGTGAACGTGGGGTTCAAAATCGGTTTGCCCCAGTGCTTGCACACGATTTTTATGATAGGAGTGTAATACCTGTTCCACTACAACTCTTCACACTGTATCCTTCCAAGTGTGTGTTTCACGGGAAATTTGACGTTTACTTATTGTTGGGTGGTCGGCCACATCGTCCAATACCATCTCCTCAAAGTTTGGCGTTCGGACATGTCTCTGGCGGTAACCTCGCTCGGACCTAAGTGACGTAAGCGACTCCGTCTCACGGAGATGAACTTGATCCAATTACGATGACGCCTGTTGTGAACACTTCTGTTACGTCTATCAAACTTAAGTGCCTCTATTATCTCAATGCTTTCAGCTGTAAATATAGAAAATTCTCAATAAAAATTACAAGATATGTATGTATTAGGCGTATTGTCGATCCACTGTTCTACCTTCCGTGAGACCGATCTGTCTAGAAACCCTCTCTGGCGCCATGGAGTGCAATACGTTCGTAAGCACTCACATGCTACATAAGCCCCTCATTTCCGCCCACTTCCCTCCTTCGCGGTTCGTGCCAAGGTTTTGTGAAGGATTTACTTGGCGTAAGCTTAATGCCACAATCGGGAACCCACTCCGACACTTTATTCGCAGTTCGAAATCCCCTTGTTTCCATCCCAGCTTGCAGGAAATTGGCTGTGCCGGGCCGGGCGCAGCGAAATACCACCTACATCGGAAGGGTGGCGGAAGAAGAAAAACTAAAGAGAATTGGCTGAATATTACTGAAATAAGGGTCTTTCTAAAGAAATTTTTGAGCATAATCTTTTCGGAATAGTGATGACCTTACATGTAATGCAAGCGTTTACGAGGTCTACTCATAAAGTTTTAATTATAATATCGAAAAACTCAAGCTGTGATCATGAACTTGATGATGGTGTTAGTTTTTTCTACATATTCACGTTGTAACCGACACATTTTTCTTAACGAACGATGACGTTCTGAGACCATGGTAGTTTAAGTCTCTATTTTGGCTGTTGAGGAAACTACTAGGGGCGTTCAATAAGTTATGCAACACTGTTGTCGGCCAATTTCTGTCGAAAAAATCGGAAATTTATTGTGGGACATCGTGGAATATTCCAGTGTCAGCCCCTATAGTTTCTTGAAGTTCCGTATGTTGCGGCGCTGTACCTAGCCCTCAAGACGACGTCTGTAATGAAGGTGCGTTCCAAGTCTAGAGCTGTCATTACCTTTCTTTAGTGGAAATCCGGAGCATCGCAGATATTCATAGGCGCTTGCAGAATGTATAGGGACACCTGGCAGTGAACAAAAGCACGGTGAGTCGCTGGGCGAGGTGTCTGTCACCATCGCAGAAAGGTAGCTCAAACACGTCCGATTTCCCGAATGCCGGCCGACTGCAAAAAGTGTTGATTCCTGCAATGTTGGAACGTGCGGGCATACTCATTCGATGTGATGGACAGATCACAATCAAACACCCCGCTGCACAAATGGATGCCCCTGTTGCTAGTGGTGACGTACCTGTCCACCAGTTGAGGGTAGTCAAAGGTGTGTGAGCGCACTGTCCCTCGAAGCCTAACAGAAGACAGTAAAGACCAACGCAAGACCGTCTGTGCGGAACAGCTTGTGCGTTACGAGCCTGATCGTGACGATTTTTTGTCGAAGATCGTCACAGGCAATTGAATATCGGTTCACCACTTCGAATCGAGAATAAAACGGCAACTCGTGGAGTGGAGAGGTCTCCTAAGAAGAGAACCTTCCAATCTCGACCATAGCTGGTAAAATCCCCTTCTGGGACTATGAAAGGGATTATTCTGTTTGATGTCCTTCCTCGTGGTGCAACGATTGACTAGGAAGTGTGTTGTGCTCCCCTCAGGAAACTGAAGAGACAATTTCAGCGTGTACGTCGCCACTAAAAGCAAACGTACTCCTCCTACCAAAAACAACGTCAGGCCGCACTCAAATCTGCGCGCCAGACAGGTGCCCACAAAGCCTCACTGGACTGTTCTTCCTCATCCACTCATCCACCCTAAAGCCCGGATCTCGCACGTACCCGATTTCATCTCTTTGGCACAATGAATGATCCACTTCGCAGAAAGCAATACGTGGATGTTGGTTATCGATACTACAAGACGTTCGCACCGACGTCGACTACTGAGTGGTACGATGTGGGCATACAGATCCTCCTAGTAAGATGGCGCAATGTCGGAAATTACATTAAAAATTGGGTTATGTAGTCAAAAGAGTAGGATTAATACGGTGCATTGGAATCCGGAATAACGCCGACCTGCTTTCAGGAAAAATAGTGTTACGTTCCTTATGAACGCCATTGGCAATATACTCCTCTAATTGTTTGGCGTTTAGCAGGATTATCTGATAGCAGTACACCGTGGCAATTTCAAAAAGTACTCACCTTCACCTTGCCCGATGACAGTTGGGGCTGCGCGTTTTTCGGTGGTAGCGAATCTACACGTTGCCAGTGGCTGCTTTGGTCGGGCTCACGTCGACACTCCAGCACTGGTGGGTGGATCAAAGGCAGTTTGGCGAGGTGTGAGCATTTCGGAACCCAAAGAGCGGCAACCTTCGTTGTATTCGAAATGTCTTGCAAGATGTTGAAACTCTTTTCACCTTTCGACTATCGCCTCGAATTTGACACGCCTGTCTTGGAGGATCAAGGCCTCCACTTCTCTTTGAATTCCCTGTTCTTCAGAGAGAGGTGATTTGCCATTTATTTTTTCGTTATTCAGACTTTTTGTATCACACTGGCAGCATCTGTATCATATAACCGCTCCGCTGTATGATAGTACATTCTTTCCGTACGTTTCTTTCAACTCAGACCGAATTGTTGCCTCTGTCCTTTCCATTCAGTTGGAGGAAATAAATTACCACTCAACACTCCACTTTATCAGTTTAATGCGCGATTTTTTTGGTTCTTCCAGCGACGTGCCAGTGTACTATGGCGCGGGGTTTTATACGGAATTGCATCAAACTGACATTACTTTCTTTCCAGCGTAAACAGGTTCTACATAAATGCATTAGAATACCCAGCAAGTTTCGCTGCCGTACGGTAGTTAAAGCCCACAACGGGCATCTGTGAGTAGCTGTACTTTAATTATAACCACCCGGTACCTCGTAGAGATGAAAATTAATCACACCTATGTCAATAACTTCATATAGACATTTTTGTGTATATTCTTTCATTTCTTCCAGTTGTTTAACAGCCGTCCAACAAGATAAAGAGCTGTCCTGCCTTACATACAGTATTACCTCCACGTATCAGATGTATGGCAGACGAACACTTCCGCATTACACTTTTTATTATCAAGGTGACATGAGTCCATTATTGGCGAACATTTGAACGTTACCAATCGACGACTGCATTCAGGAACAGGGTTTTGTGTTTCTAACTCTCCAACTAGTAATTGCGGGGCTACGAAAACAATGAGACAGAATCAACGAGCAGAGATATTAAAAAACTGAGCACAGCACTTACTGAAATAAAACGCTCGGATAAAAGGGAAAAAAAGATTTTCTTTATATTTTGCTGCGACTGTTTGGATATCATCTCTCGGGCGTACGTCCATCAGGGTTATTAAGCCCTATCCCGCATCGTTTCTGATGCGGGAAGATATCCTTTCCTCTTCCCAACAACCTGTTATCGATCATTAGTACTTGAGAACACACACAAGAGATACGATGTAGACAAACGATACGACGTAATTCGTTAGAAGATTTTATGATCGTATGACTGCTTCCAGGCGGCACCAGAACCAAAAAAATGGTTCAAGTGGCTCTGAGCACTATGCGACTTAACTTCTGAGGTCATCAGTCGCCTAGAACTTAGAACTAATTAAACCTAACTAACCTAAGGACATCACACACATCCATGCCCCAGGCAGGATTCGAACCTGCGACCGTTGCCGTCACTCGGCTCCAGGCTGTAGCCCCTAGAACCGCACGGTACCAGAACCACTAATCAGGAATAATCAAATACAGAGTGCGGGACTTCGTGATTTAATTCAAATTATCCGCTGACTTTCACGCTTTAGAGATCAGTTCCTTGTACAACGTCGTTGACTGAATTCTGTGGAGTAGAATGTCCGTAATGGCATTATCGCTTCAAATATTGGAAACAAACCATGTCGATCTTTCTGAAGACATCAAATCCTATTGAAGCATTCCTGACTTAGGTTTGTATTTTCCATAAATGACATCAAGTACCAGCGTGGTTTGTTAAACATGTCATGGTCTGTTTCCTACCCGTCCTTGTATAACTGACCCTGTGTTTCGCCTGCAGCAACTGAGCTATCGACAAGACATCGAAGTTTAACCTTTCTTCCTTACTTCAATATACTTTTTAACAATACAATAGCACAATGGCACAATAAAATTTGAGAGAAGAATGAGATCTTTACAAGTTGTTAAACGCTGCTAATTCCACTAAGAATGTATTTCTAATCTGTGAATACCTCATTGTTTTGCCTTCATTAATTAAATATTCCTAGATTTTCCCTCACTGATCGAAAAATGAGTGCCGTTTTATGCTCTTAGAATTATGTAGCATTTCGATCTGTAGATTAATATTTTTCCTCTATTTCATCCAATATATTTATGTTACATACAACTCGATATTATATGGAGATTTAGAATATATATGAGATGAACACGAATTAAACCGACTAAACTTCGGAGCTTGTTTTGTGAGTAATTCTGTTTCTTCTGATTTCTTGCCCCCACTTATCTTTGTACCTTTAATGGTCTGAAAATATCGCCACAACAGCACTACTGTTGACGCTATGCGCTGTGTGCCTTGTTCGAAAAAAAAATTGTTGCATTCACTCAGGGTACCTGGTGCTGACAAACGGCCACTTTACTCTTCGCCCTGCTGCTTGCATTCTGTCTCATGTTTCTTCTTCCGACAGCGTTAACTGTCCGTCAACAGTGGCACCCAGGGGTGCTGTCAGGCATGCACGTGGCGTATGGCTTCACTGATCGCAGTAGTGGAGTGGTACTATGGTGCTATGGTGAGTGTTCCCGCAGCGACAGGTTACGACCATCTGAGGAATTGCTTGCAAGCACGGATTGTGGTTTGGTTACAGGGCTGTTTGAAACAGGGGAAAAGAAAACAAATTGTAACAGAAACAAAGAGATGAGGAAAATATAGCGTCTTGATGATCCAAATATTAGTCCGATTGCTAATATAACTGACAATTTAACTTAATTTGTGCAGGATGATTCAGCTGCCCCTAGCGATGTCGTTTTATACAGCCAAACATTGTATACCTGGTCTTCAAAAACTACGTGCAAGATTCTCGTGCTCCCTCGCTCGCTGCCGGCCTTAGTGGCCTTGCGGTTCTAGGCGCTTCAGTCCGGAACCGAGTGACCGCTACGGTCGCAGGTTCGAATCCTGCCTCTGGCATGGATGTGTGTGATGTCCTTAGGTTAGTTAGGTTTAAGTAGTCCTACGTTCTATGGGACTGGTGACATTAGGTGTTAGGTCCGATAGTGCTCAGAGCCATTTGAACCATTTTGAACCTCGCTCGCTACGCACAAACTATTTTTCCTACAGTAAAAATGAACAGGACCTTCTTGTAAGAAATCTAATGTAGCTAAATTTTTTAATGGCATACGTTTTCGATGGTGTCCACGGTTTTCGTGTTATTCAAAAGTGATCCTAAAACACACACTCTCGCCTACCACTGTACAAAAATATGCGACTGCGCGAATTATTTCCCACAGTCGATCTATTATGGTCTTTATTAACTCCACCCATTGCACCACCGTCTTAACCGCTCATGTACAAATTGTAAAGTTGACGTCTGTGTAAATTTTACATCACAATTCCGCAAATTTTAATAGCATAAAATTAACAACTACATCGTTGTATTCGCCTTGCCTTTTGACTACGAAACTACTGTGCTAGCAAGGGTTAAGTTTGGATCGAATTGTGAATATAATTAGTTTTGGAATAACATTAACAAAGTAGTTTTCTTTGAATTATCCTCACAGGCATGTTTCAAGTACTACCGTTAACTAAATACCCGAGTATGCTGGTGGCGTAATAGACCGATCAACAGAGGACAAAAAAGGGTCGAATATCGGGTATAGTCGGTGTAATCGGAAATTTTTCACAGTTGTAGGAGGGAGTGCCGTGAATAACATACTACAAATCCTCACTGGTAACGGATGGGCGTGGGGATGAAGGTGCGTTAAAAGTCACTTTTGTACATTTTCCTTGAATAACTTGAAAACCGTGGCCTTTAGAGGAAACGTAACCCAGAAGAAAATTTAACTACATTAAATTTCCGAGAAAAACGTTCTGTTCATTTTTCTGGAGGACTAATAGCATACGTGTAGCGAGCGAGAGAATATCAAAATTCCGCGCGCGGTGTTTTAAGCTCAGGAACAGAGCTGAGTGTCTCATAAAGCGGCATCAGTGGGAGCAGCTGAATAATCCTGTACACACTAAATGTAACAGGGTAAGTGCAGGTTTTCTACTGTTGACAGGAAGCTGTATTGAGCAACATTACATCAGTATTTTCGTCATTTTCAGGGCAAAAATTATACGTATTACAAGTCTTATATTTTTAAGTTGCTTGGTACAGCCAAGTACACGTGGCAAGTGCAAGTCATTACTGCTTATTTTCCCCTGCGCAGCAAAAAAATTGTTCAAACGGCTCTGAGCACTATGGGACTTAACAGCTGTGGTCATCAGTCGCCTAGAACTTAGAACTAATTAAACCTAACTAACCTAAGGACATCACATACATCCATGCCCGCGGCAGGATTCGAACCTGCGACCGTAGCAGTCGCACAGCTCCGGACTGCGCGCCTAGAACCGCGAGACCACCGCGGCCGGCCCCCTGCGCAGCAGGTCAGGTGTTGAAGTGTGGCCGCGTGGATGCAAAACACTTAGTCTATACTGCCGGGCACAATCCAATTAGTGGTGCAGTTACGATTTTAGAGAAAACGTCAGGTAGTGAATTATGTAACGTGTTTCCGGGAAGACTGTTAGACCAAGAGAAACGCAACCGACGAACTGATGTACGTGCGTATTAAGACGCCGCATACAAAAATATCTGCATTTATACCATTTATATACATATACAATGTGATCCATTGATCGTGGCCGGGCCAAATATCTCACGAAATAGGCGTCAAACGAAAAAACTACAAAGAACGAAACTCGTCTAGCTGAAGGGGGAAACCAGATGGCGCTATGGTTGGCTCACTAGATGGAGCTGCCATAGGTCAAACGGATATCAACTGCGGTCTTTTTTTTCCAATTAGGAACCCCAATTTTTATTACATATTCGTGTAGTACGTAACGAAATATGAACGTTTTAGTTGGACCACTTTTTTAACTTTGTGATAGATGGCGCTGTAATAGTCACAAACATATGGCTCACAATTTTAGAGGAACCGTAGGTAACAGTTAGGTTTTTTAAATTAAAATACAGAACGTAGGTACGTTTGAACATTTTATTTCGGTTATTCCAGTGTGATACATGTACCTTTGTGAACTTATCATTTCTGACAACGCATGCTGTTACAGCGTGATTACCTGTAAATACCACATTAATGCAATGAATGCTCAAAATGATGTCCGTCAACCTCACTGCATTTGGCAATACGCGTAACGACATTCCTCTCAACAGCTAGTAGTTCGCCATCCGTAATGTTCGCACATGCATTGACAATGCGCAGACGCATGTTGTCAGGCGTTGGCGGTGGATCTTGATAGCAAATATCCTTCAACTTTCCCACAGAAAGAAATCTGGGAACGTCAGATTCGGTGAACGTTCGGGCCATGGTATGGTGCTTCGACGACCAACCCACCTGTCGTCAAATATCCTATTCAATACCGCTTCAACCGCACGCGAGCTATGTGTCGGACATCGATCATGTTGGAAGTACATGGCCATTCGGTCATGCAGTGAAGCATCTTGTAGTAACATCGGTATAATATTACGTAGGAAATCAGCATACATTGCCCCATTTACATTGCCATCTATAAAATGGGGGCCAACTATCCTTCCTCACGGAATGCCGAACCATAAATTAACCCGCCAAGGTCGCTGATGTTCCACTTGTCGCAGCCATCGTGGATTTTCCGTTGCCCAAAAGTGCATAATATGCCGGTTTACGTGACCGCTGTTGGTGAATGACGCTACGTCGCTAAATAGAACCCGTGCTAAAACTCTGTCATTTTCCCGTAATTTCTCTTGTGCCCAGTGGCAGAACTGTGCACAGCGTTCAAAGTCGTCGCCTTGCAATTCCTGGTGCATAGAAATATGCTACGAGTGCAATCGATGTTGATGTTTTTGAGATCCCCGATTCTCACGCAATTTGTCTGCTACTGATGTGCGGATTAGCCGCGACAGTAGCTAAAACACCTACTTGGGCATCATCATTTGTTGCAGGTCGTGGTTAACTTTTCACATGTGGCTGAACACTTCCTGTTTCCTTAAATAACGTAACCATCCGGCGAACGGTCCGGACACTTGGATGATGTCGTCCAGGATACCGAGCAGCATACACAGCACACGCCCGTTGGGCATTTTGATCACAATAGCCATACATCAACACGGTATCGACCTTTTCCACAGTTGGTAAACGGTCCGATTTAACATGGGTAATGTATCACGAAGCAAATACCGTCCGCGCTGGCGGAATGTTACGTGATACCACGTACTTAGACGTTTGTGACTATTACAGCGCCATCTATCACAAAGCGAATAAAGTGGTCCAGCTAAAACATTCATATTTTTTTACGTACTACACTAATATGTAATAAAAAATGAGGGTTCCTATTTTCAAAAAAAACGCAGTTGATACCTGTTTGACCTATGGCACTGGCATCCAGCGGGCCAACCATAGCGCCGTCTTGTTTCCCCCTTCAAGCTAGACGAGTTTCGTTCTTTGTAGTTTTTTCGTTTGATGCTTATTTCGTGAGATATTTGGATCGGTCACTATCAATGGACCACCCCGTATATTGCCGTCAGAAGGGTAATATTTATGAAATGTTTGCAAGTTATTGGCTAAGTACTGTAGTGCAGTAAGAAAACAGTTCATCAACTGGAAGAACTTCCATCTTAAGTATTCCCGGATCTGAAATGGAACTATGCACAATAAATTTTGTACGAACGGTTCGGTGTAGCACTAGGCTTCCAAGTGAATGTAGCGATGCATAAGATGTACAGAGTAACTGACCTGCGTTGTGAAAACATGGAGTCTTTGTCAATGAAAACATTTTAAGGCCGTGAGTCGCGCAGATCACGCTGCAGTTGCAGCTTGTTAAAATTTCAGCTACGGACGGCACATTGTAATACCCTCTTTAGGTGTAGACGTAAGTAGTGAGACCCTAATACCGCGATTCCGGCGAGTTGTTGTTTCCATTTTATGTACAATATTTTTACGACCGACCCAGCCCTCTTCCTCAGGTGCGGCAAGTTTTGGTGTTGTATGTAGTCGCTTCCTCGACTCTAGCCATGTTGTTGTTGTTGTCTTCAGTCCTGAGACTGGTTTGATGCAGCTCTCCATGCTACTCTATCCTGTGCAAGCTGCTTCATCTCCCAGTACCTACTGCAACCTACATCCTTCTGAATCTGCTTAGTGTACTCATCTCTCGGTCTCCCTCTACGATTTTTACCCTCCACGCTGCCCTCCAATGCTAAATTTGTGATCCCTTGATGCCTCAAAACATGTCCTACCAACCGATCCCTTCTTCTAGTCAAGTTGTGCCACAAACTTCTCTTCTCCCCAATCCTATTCAATACCTCTTCATTAGTTACGTGATCTATCCACCTTATCTTCAGTATTCTTCTGTAGCACCACATTTCGAAAGCTTCTATTCTCTTCTTGTCCAAACTAGTTATCGTCCATGTTTCACTTCCATACATGGCTACACTCCAAACAAATACTTTCAGAAACGACTTCCTGATACATAAATCTATATTCGATGTTAACAAATTTCTCTTCTTCAGAAACGCTTTCCTTGCCATTGCCAGTCTACATTTTATATCCTCTCTACTTCGACCATCATCAGTTATTTTACTTCCTAAATAGCAAAACTCCTTTACTACTTTAAGTGTCTCATTTCCTAATCTAATTCCCTCAGCATCACCCGATTTAATTTGACTACATTCCATTATCCTCGTTTTGCTTTTGTTAATGTTCATCTTATATCCTCCTTTCAAGACACTGTCCATTCCGTTCAACTGCTCTTCCAAGTCCTTTGCCGTCTCTGACAGAATTACAATGTCATCGGCGAACCTCAAAGTTTTTACTTCGTCTCCATGAATTTTAATACCTACTCCAAATTTTTCTTTTGTTTCCTTTACTGCTTGCTCAATATACAGATTGAATAACATCGGGGAGAGGCTACAACCCTGTCTCACTCCCTTCCCAACCACTGCTTCCCTTTCATGCCCCTCGACTCTTATTACTGCCATCTGGTTTCTGTACAAATTGTAAATAGCCTTTCGCTCCCTGTATTTTACCCCTGCCACCTTTAGAATTTGAAAAACATTATTCCAGTCAACATTGTCAAAAGCTTTCTCTAAGTCTACAAATGCTAGAAACGTAGGTTTGCCTTTTCTTAATCTTTCTTCTAAGATAAGTCGTAAGGTCAGTATTGCCTCACGTGTTCCAACATTTCGACGGAATCCAAACTGATCCTCCCCGAGGTCCGCATCTACCAGTTTTTCCATTCGTCTGTAAAGAATTCGCGTTAGTATTTTGCAGCTGTGACTTATTAAACTGATAGTTCGGTAATTTTCACATCTGTCAGCACCTGCTTTCTTTGGGGTTGGAATTATTATATTCTTCTTGAAGTCTGAGGGTATTTCACCTGTCTCATACATCTTGCTCACCAGCTGGTAGAGTTTTGTCATGACTGGCTCTCCCGAGGCCGTCAGTAGTTCTAATGGAATGTACTCTAGCCATACTGTGAATTAATGCTGGCCTCACGTCGTATTTATATCTGTTCGACTCCCAAAACCCACTACAGCCTTCGATGCTCTTTCAGTTTCAGAGCCCGCACTGGTATTCCGTGAAACTTAAATTGTCTCAGCGTTTCCAGCTCTGATGGATGTTGTATCTGGCGAGATAAACTGACTGCAGGACCACAACTCTTGTTTAAATTGAAACCTGTTTGGAGTCCAGGCTGGCACATGCCAACAAAACTCGCAGCGCGTGAAGAATATTCTACATAAAATGGGAAACCCACTCATCAGAACACTCGGAAGCATACAAACGATCAACGACGCCGAGAAAACTTGAGAAATCACAGTGAAGCAAATATTTACAGTGATAGGGAAATTGTAGTTAATTACGACGCGTGGTGTTCGCTTTGACCAAAAATCGATAGCCTGACGTTTACTTTTTCGGTTTCCTTTGTTACCGTTAAACCACAGTCACGTAAAAAAAGGCGCAATACTGTCTCTTTTCAGATACGGTATTTCTGTCGTCGGGCTGAAAACCGAGCTGTCCTCGCTGCACACAGGTCCTCTACAAACAGACGTTCAGCTGTTGAGAATCCCCATGAGTAACGACACTGTATGATGCTGTGTGAACCGCGCTGTGACGCAGCAGTTGTGAGTGTCCCACAAATAGCTGTGCCCGCAAACCGGCTTCTCCAGTAAGTTAATATAATGAAGCATAACAGGTTCGTGATCTATTATTCAAAAGAACCGTATGAGCATTTTCCTCGAATGTTTCGAGAAAGCTGTGGGAAACGTGAATCAGGGCGGCTGGACGTGGATTTCAGTCACTCTCGTCGCAAATGCGAGCCTGGTGCCTTAATCGCTGCACTGCTTCGGCGAGTAGACGGTAATAGTCATGGCTCACGTCCCAGTGCAACACACACTATCAATCAGGCAGTAAATTCTGTAGTTATGCAATTCTCAAGACAGCCACTTTTGGACGCCTTCCGCCAATTATTTAGTAGCCAGTACTTATTCTTGCGGTCAGAACCGCTGTTTAAATATTTACCGTAACTGACAGAGAGCCTCTGTGAAGTTCAGGAACCACCACAGCATACTGGTTTACACTTAGACACATGAGAACAAAGTAAACATTTATAAAGCTGGCAGGAAAGTACTGCGTTTCGTAGCTTAAATATGACCTCTGTTTCGACGTTTCTCGTTTTAGGTCAGCGCGCTTCGACCGACGTTTCTCCAGTGTTTATAATCTACCCGTGAAGTGAGGTTCAAAAACGTACGGTATGCTAAATACCTACCTATGACCCTTTGGCGGGTACCTCGCAGAAAGCTTTTGGAGATGTGTTGTGTGATCCGAGGAGTCGCTGTTTTGCTTCTTTTGAAATGATACACGGCGTCGTGTGCACCTACGGTTCAATAAGTCATTTAACCCGCAGTTTGTGGCGGAGCGTACAGTTGTGGTTGGAGCTGGTTCTCTGATGTTTTGGGATATTTTCACATTATAATATGGGCCCACTCATCCTTCCTGTCTGTGTGCAGTTATCCTTAGCCCACTCCAGAGATCGAGGGACCACGTCGCGTGACGTGATGTGCCTGCTGTTCACAGTGTATGCGGCGTTGCCAGTTGGGCGAACGAGTGAACAGGCTCGCTCTGTGAGTCGCTGGCTGTGACAGGGGTGATGCCCTTCTTTTTAAATCCTAACGATGGGCGTATTATAGGCACTGCCGTGATAACATAACATGTTCCTGGTTTGCTGATCACTGAAGCACACTATCGCAAGCATGACAAAATATTGTAAGCTTTACTAAGCCTGATGGGGGAGGGTTTTACTTTAAAGAAATACGATCTTGTAAGAGTAAACTGTGATTATTGTGGAAAAAGACAGTACAGAATTAGAAGACCCAAACAATTACAAACATCTCTCGATACAAAAATTACAGACATTCCAACCACTTGAATTATTTCTGACGTAATGAAAACAAAGAGATTAAATTAACACCAATCATGGATGTTATTTATCTGCGGGACAAAGATTTCCTTCAATTAACAACTCTAACAAACATTTCGTTGTTCCGCATGCACTGGTTACGTTGCAAAAATCCTCCAAAACTTTTTCTTCTTCAATAGAACCAGTAACATACGTTTACAGGCAAGTTTTCATCTCCACAATTTCTTTCATATTCACAAGTACCAAATTTCCTTCTCCAAAAATTCAACTGCTCGCTACTATACCTCAAAGAAGAAGTCCCCAGCATTGCACAACTGACAGGTGGACAAGCGAATCGCAGATAAACACGGAGTCACTGCTACTCGTGCAGCACGCTCATTCATATTCGTCCCGGTGTGGTAAAGGTGGCAGAGAAAATATGAAACGAAAATACGAAACTTCAAGGAAACACAGTTGTCTTACGAAGCCATGCCAGAGGTAAGGTTCTGGAGATCAGTTTCGGTGGCGACTTACTTTCGCAGTTGAGCGTCACACTGAATAGCAAGAACGAAATTTCATTAATGTCGACACCATCTCATCCCAAGCCAAGAAAAATTCTTCTTGCGCTCGTAACCCTCACAAGAGCTACAGACGTACATTATCTTCAAGATTTCACAAGGGACTTACAGTATGTTATACGTGCCAGGTAATCCAGCTTTCAACACACGTACCAAAAAAAAATTTTTTAAAAATGGCTCTGAGCACTATGGGACTTAACATCGATAGTCATCAGTCCCCTAGAACTTAGAGCTACTTAAACCTAACTAACCTAAGGACATCATACAACACCCAGCCATCACGAGGCAGAGAAAATCCCTGACCCCGCCGGGAATCGAACCCGGGCGTCGGAAGCGAGAACCCTACCGCACGACCACGAGATGCGGGCACACACGTCTCTGGATAAACATTTCAGCAGAGGCAACTCATCCGTAAAGCGACGGTCTAGCCCGCTGCAATTGTGCGGCTCTGGCCGATAACAAAGGGAACGGAGGAACCGGCTGGCTGGGCTGTTGCCTGTGTCCAGCCGCGCGCTCGGCCCGCAGTCCTCCAGCCGGGGGGATTGTAGCGGCGGCGGCGCCGGCGGCAGCGCTTGCGCGTGCCAATAAAGCAGGCGGCGCCGACAATGCGGGGCTCTTTCTCCTCATATTGCCCCAAATACCGCCCTTAATCCTCGCGTCGCCTTCCGGCAGACATCGTATTACTAACAGCGCTCTGGCCGCACAGCGGCGATAGCCGCCGCCGCGAAATGAAGGCCTGGGACTTCCCCACACTTTCCTGGCGCCGGGGTCGATACGAGCCGGCTCCCACACATTTCTCCGAGGCATTCTACCCGGACAAGCGTTTACGCGGCAATATTACGCTGTCAGACGCTGCAGACCAGTACTGTCTGTCAAACGCTGGCAATGTAACTAATGTAATACGACAGCCGTACTTACAGAAGATATGGCAGTGACATATAACCCACATTATATACTGAGTCAGCTAGATTCTCCATCGGATCTACACTCCTGGAAACTACAGCTTCAACACTACGAAGGAGGGATTCAGCAAACGTCAAACTGCTCTGTGTTCTTGGATCTGCAAATGATCAGCATTTCAGTGCAGCCATAATATAGATCGAAGTTACGCCACCTACGGGACAGGACCAAAATATGGAAGCATAGCTTTAATATAAACGCAGGTGTTTTTGGAAATTTTGAAAATTTGTGGTAACTTCCAATGCGACCAAACTGCTAGGGTCATCGGTTCTTAGGCTTACACCCTGCCCTGCGCGGCTCAGTTGTTAGTTAAGCCTGAAGGTTGCGCTGTTGCTTTTGATCACGAACGCCATCTTTGCAGTTTCCTCCATACGTTACATGTGTCATTCGTCGTCAGAACAGTCTTCTGTATAGTCGTCAGTGCATAATGTCGGAGCTGAGTGAATTATAAAGGGGGCAAATTACTGCGGCTTCCGTAACCGAGATAGCCGCAAGAGTTTGGTGTTTAAAGAGTCTTTCGTTCGGATGAGTCTTGTTTCCCTTAATTTCCAACTTCTGGCGGAGTTAACGTCTTGCGTATGCCGTCCCAAGCCTACGACGCAGATGCCAAGAGTGATGATTTGGGCAACCATATCGCGGGGTTCCATGGGCCACGGTTACTTTATAAGGTCGCATTACTGCCAAGTATTATGTGACCATTTTAGCTGATCAGGTCATCCTACGGTACGATATTTGTTCCCCAGTGGTAATGCTGATCCCAAAGGAGCGGCCCCTGTTCACGCATTTCGCATTGTCCAGAACTGAACCCTGCTCGGCGCAGTCACCAGATCTCAGTACTATTGAGCCACGTGGTCTAGTTTGGAGGCAAGTGCTTGTGATCGCTGTCTGCCCTCTGCCCATCATCGTTACCTGAAGCTGGCAGGAAGAATGCTATAAGATTCCGATGAAATTAACACACGACATATTTTTATCCATTCAGAGATGACTGAAAGCAGTTTCGAACGGCAGCGGTTTTCCTACACCGTATTAGACACAGTAATGTGTTATGTTTTTGGGGTTTCCATATTTTTGTCTTCTTCCTCTATATTCCCATATCACCTGAAAATTTTAATTATGTATTCCTCCTACTACACTGCATACGCAAAACACCCAGAATATCGATACTTTCTGCCCTTCCTGATCTTGCTATAGTAATGATTGTTAGTATAGGTAGTACACCTACACTTTATCTCTCAAAGACAACCGACCGAGCGATAAGGTGCAGTAGAAAGAGGGGACCCTTCCGCATGCATCCGCAGCCAAACCCTTGTCCTTTGTCTTTAATTTTAAGTTGGCCATCAGACGCGGAATCCGTTCAACCATCTCACACAGACGCAAAGCAATTCCAATTAATTATGAAACTGCGACGTATCTTAGTGTGTAAAGACCGCCACTACACACATATGTGTTTCTGTTGAAATCTCGTATATAACTTTGTATACAACGTTATAAGGTTTTTTTCAGCATGCAATAACGTATCCTTAATGTCCTGGTGACGCAGCTGTTATCCAAGCAAAATGCAATTAAAACCTTCGATGCGGCGAGAGTCTCAATCAGGGGCGGGGATCAGCGAAGCCGGCGGGCTACCGTAAGGCAAATGTTGCGAAAACAGGTACAGAACCATTTCTGTGAATCTGAATGGAGAAAATTTTTTCGGTGCTGATGACGTCGTTCAGAAGGCGGATGACTTACGGACTGTACCAGACACAGACGTTAAATGAGCACGGAGAGTGATTACGCCAGCACACCACGCTGGCTGCTGTTGTTTCCCCGTTTGCAGCCGAAGGAGCCTTACGTAAGTGTCAGACGATATCGCATGGCGGTGCAGCTTGTTACGCGCACGTCTTCTAATAAAGCGGCAAACGGAATCACGTCTGGGCAGTTCGCTTCGCCAAACCTCCGTTGAATAAATAACGTTATTCGCCGTACGATCATAATGTCAGTACCGTAAAGTGAGACTAATTCTTTTCTTTCTTTAACGCCCGTTCGTCTGAAGTAAACTACAGTCGGAACTGTTTTCGATTCTACAGGTGTTTGAATGAGACCGTTATACGTACTGCAGGATGGTTTCCTTACACCAAAGTTTATGAGTTATGTGTGGTTATTTGTGACACTCTGACACGCTCACGCTGGTTCTGAGAATTGCGTTTCTCGTCTCGCGGTGGGGCGATTCAGTGTTCATGCTCTCATGCCTTCCTTCGTGGTGCTGCGGTTGTGTTGAAAGGCTCCAGGCTACCGTAGGACGTCCCACGGGCCGACTTGAAGCGGGAGAGGCACCACAGGACATTCTGATTTCCGTTGTCTACACTTTTACAAATAAATTCATACAATTTTGTCAGCATGAAAAGGAAGGGTTCAGGATTCATACTCGTAGCATGGAAGTTAAAAAACATAACAAAATAAATATTTTTTAGAAGTGAAATTTCGTCATTTTTTTCACTTAATATTGGCTGCATTTGTTGCTATAGGTACACTTTCCTTCATAAGTAACAGAGATCTTCGATAATTTTTGCACAGCATTCAAACCATACTTACAGGTCTACAAAACTCTAGAATTTAAAAATTGAGGTATCGAATATATTGCTTCCCCCTACTTATACCTCTCGAGGAGATCACGAATGTAAAATTAGAGAGATTAGAACGCGCACAGAGGCTTTCATACAGTCGTTCTTCCCGCGAACCACACGTGACTGGAACAGAAAAGGGAGGTAATGACAGTGGCACGTAAAGTGCCCTCCGCCATACACCGTTGGGTGGCTTGCGGAGTATAAATGTAGATGTAGATGTAGAGATAATTAACTGTAAAATTTGAGTGTTTTCTAAACATAAAGGTTAAAATGTAACAGCTCTTTCATTTTTTCATAAATTAAATAAATTCTAGAGTTTCATACACCTGTAAGTATGGTTTGTATGCTGTGCAAAAATTGTCGAAGGATCTGTCGTACTCATGAAGAAAAGTGTACTTGTAGCAACAAATGCAGCGAATAATAAGTGAAAGAAATGATGAAATTTGAAAGGTAAAAAAATTATTTAGTTATGTTTTTGAACTTCCGCTGCTATAGGTGTGAATTCTGAATCCTTCCTGGTCATGCTGACAAAGTTTTATGAATTTGTTTGTAAAAGTACAGACAGCAGAAAATAAAATGTCGTGTGGTGCCTCTCCTGCTCCAAGTAGTACGGTATGATGTCCGACCCCCCTTAACACTGCATTCTTCTAAGGCAACGACAGATCACATAAGTTTACAGTAAATTATGTGACATCTCATTTGTTGAGAAAGCTCTTCTGTTGAAGATCCACGCAAAACTGTGTTAATAGCCCTTCCTTGCGCATGGCTGATAGGTGCGTGTATTGTTGTTAGCATAACTGGTAAGAGTCGACTGTGGGCCGCCGGTGGTCCAAGCCGCCGGCAAGCCGCCCGCCGTGGACGCCGGCGTGACCGTGTCACGGTATACTGGCAGAGGCCTGTCACTTCTTCCCATCTTCGTATCTGCTTGGTTTTAATTGTCTATGTAGACAGATCATCCATTCCAGGAATCGAGGATGTCGACGATTTTGGTCTGTTAATGACATCGTTACTGGCAATGTATCGGTTCTAGAAATTTATAGACTTCCGAGAATGTTTTAATTTGGTTTCAAGTCGGGTAACAAATCAACAAAAGAAAAAGTTTTTCCGTGTGATATAAATACCAAGTAGGAAGTTCCGATATTTCCTTTCGTTGCACTGCGAAACCTTGCTTCTTGACGAATTTCTTGATTCTAGACCAACGTGAAGTAACCTGAAGGTTTTGATGAGAGCCTGCGAATATCAAAATTTGTGACATAAATGGCCGTATTTTTGACTACATTGACTTATAAGCTTCACTTTTTAACATTGTCAACGGATCATAGACCTTAATATATGACGTAAATATCAACCCGTTTCTTGAGAAAACTCTTTTTGACAGTCAGAAAGACAGACAGACAGACGGACAACGAAGTGAACCCGTAAGGATTCCGTTTTTACCGACGACGTTGCAGAACCGTAAAAATAACAAAAAATAAGAAATTTGTAGTAAGGTCTCATGGCACCAAATTGTTGAGGTCATCGGTTCCCAAGCTTAACATACTACTTAATCTAACTTTACCTAATGTACGCTAAGGACTAGACTCACACCTATGCCCGAGGGAGGAGTCGAACCTCCGACGGGCAGAGCCGCACGACCCTGATAATCCCGCGCGGCTTTAAAAATAACGCAATAAGGAAAAAAGTGCTCAACTAAGGTTAGGAACTCAGGTGCAGATCAGGGGGAATGTGTCTGAAAGAAACGCTTCAACAGATATGAAGACGTCAGTTTCATCACAGAATTTTTTTCTATCCTTTGGAAGTCTATTCAGAATGCAACATCCTACGAAGCACACGCTCTTATGTACAATGCTTCAAGAAGTGCTATCCAGATGCAAATCGTTTTCCTGCCTAATGTTTACTAAATGAATGGCGCAGCTTCGTTTGAATAAGTCGATATTGTCACCAACTACTCCCATGATGTAGTTTATGTGGACAACAGAATATTAATTCCAACGCAGAAGTCGTTTTTCACCTCGTAGCGATTAAATACAGAGTATAATTAGTTGACGCCTCCCTTCTATTCATCTTAGCAAGTGTTTGTTCATTCCCACTACAGTGACTGCTTGTACCTGTAAAAAAAATGTTGCACGCTGCAACGGTAGATGCGGTCTCAGCGCAGCGTATTGCTAACCGAAGGGATCCGGGTTCGACTCCCGACCGGGTCGGAGATTTTCTCCGTTCGGGAACGAGATATCGTGCTGCCCTTACACTCGTATCGTCGTAAGTGACAAGGTAATCGTCTCCAGTACACCGTCGTAGGTCTGTCCATTAGTGAGATCGCTGAATGGTCCCGACTCGGAGGCCAATAATAATAATAGCAATAATAATAACAATGGTTTTGAGTCACGCACCACTACAAAAGAAATATTGGCCCAAGCAAACAGGCTAATAAGTTTACTAAGGTCGCAACAAGTGGAGTAAACATCCGTGTACTGTCTCAGTTCGTCTGTATCTACGTGGTGAGCTAAAAGTCCGTTAACATTTGAAATTGCACTAATTGACGAAATAATGTAGGTAGAGAGGAAAAGGTGGACACACTTGTCTGAAATGACATGGGGTTCTATTGAAACCAAAAACGAGTGCAAAAGCCGGCCAAAGATGGTGTTGGTTATCAATACTCCTGGTGTCTGTCAACATACACAGCTGAAAAATTTGGGCTACCAAAAATCCGAGACCCGTCCATCGTGATCGTATCCTTTTTCTTCGAGAAAATGCGGGATGCTGCTTTTCAAACAGTCAGCGTGACGGGTGCGAGGTAAGCTGATATATGACAGAACCGCGTCACTCCTACTCTGGCTGAAAACACCTGATGGAAGGCACGACGTTTCTGCAGAATAGTTCGACACCCCAAATTGCTACATCTATTAGAGACCTCTTGCCCGCATCATCGTTTGGTGAGGAGCGGCGTGGTGATCCGCCACTGCGCCCCGCTCGGCTCCCTACGTCGCCAGGCCTCAGTCGGCGTGCTTCTTGGTCGCGGGGTTACTGCAAGTCGCAAGGCTAGCCTGTTCTTCCAATCTCATTAGCGGTGCCGACGGCAAGGTCTCACTACACTTACAGACTGCTGTAGAGTGCTGTTAATGACAGTCCCTCGAAGACAGTCCCTCGACTACAGGTATTGTTGCCGGCCACGGTGAGCGAGCGGTTCTAGGCGCTTCAGTCCGGAACCGCGCTGCTGTTACGGTTGCAGGTTCGAGTCCTGCCTCGGGCATGGATGGGTGTGATGCCCTCGGGTTAGTTAGGTTTAAGCAGTTCTAAGTCTAGGGGACTGATGACCTCAGATATTGTCCAATAGCGTTTAGACCCATTTGAGCCATTTTGAACAGATATTGTTGTTGAATGACGGCCGACATGTCGAGCAAGTGTTACAAAGAACATCGTCTTTCTTAAAAAATAGTTGTTATACTAATTATTGCTTTTGTATCACATCAAGTGCCATCTGTTTGCCATTTTCTGTACTTTTGTTTTATTTCAATAAAATCTCATGTCTAACGGTTTCCAGGGGCAACAAAAATTGGATTTTTAGTATTTCATACAATTATTGGCCCAATTTAAAAATTTAAAAAGCTGTCATAATCATCTCATTAAAAAGTATGATCTTATGATAGAAACAAATTTAAGTCGGGTATTAAAATTAGAAACGAAGTACATATCTTGAGCCATCGCAGCTCACGACGTGCATATTAGTGAGACTACCTCACCCAGTAAATTTCAATTAGAGCTCTGAGCAACTTCCAATAAACTTTAACACATAATTCCAAACGTTTACAAAACTTTTCACGATGACATCCGCTATGGGTAAAGGAAAGGCAAATAGCTTATCGCTTACTATATTTTCACTGTTCATCGAATAAGGTTTCGGTAGCAGGCATGATATTTTATTTTCCTTACTTTTTGTACATCTAATTCTATTCACGAAACATTTTGCTGACAGCATCCACACACATCACTCACAGCATCTGCAAAATTATATCATTGTATGATAGTTATTTCATAAGATATAAAGTAATAAATACTGCTATTCGTAAAGCCGGGTTTTACATTCTTAAAGGCTAACTTTTTAACACATGAACTAATTTGTAAAGTAATGCTACGTTTCAAGCTGTTTTTCACGTGGGAGCTCGATTCTGTAAAGAACAGGTGTGGGGGCCGTACATGGGCTTTCGTACAAAACTGGTTTTGTGTTTGGATTTGATTACTTATAGTTCATCACCCATATTTTCCATTTAAATTAAAAAAGGAAATTGCAGGATAGTGCACGTCTTTTTCCCATATCGGCTACCGAAGTGTTACCCAATAACAAACAGCCATACTGAGTAAACGCTGGAAATCCTTCTTAATGCGTTTGACATCTACATTGAAACTGTAGATGAAACATGTTGGCTCTGTTAGAATTTCATTTACCATCAACTAAGGCCTAAACCTTGTTTGAGAACGTTAAATGGGCGACTTCTTATATTAGTTTATTGCATCATACAACTAGGGTCGCACAAGTAGCTCCATCGCCGGTTCAGACTTCTCAGCAAGCCATCATCAGATGATCTGTTTCAAAACCTGGATTTTGAACTACTTGGAAAGCAAATTACAAATTACATTAACGTCTATGCACAACCGTACGCTCGCGAATAGTATCTCGTGAACCGAAGAGGCCAGGAGCAATAAGAACATGTCTGTGCCTCTCCTTGCCTGTTCAGTTAGTGAGTTACTCCGTAACACATTCGAGTGCGTCTAGTTGTGTACAGCTGTTTATAGATCTTAGTTTCATTTGTAATTTAGTTACCTTTTATTGTGCCATTTTCATTTTACCATAACTTTTTTCTTTCTTTTCAAACAGAGAATCTGATGATGATTTACTGAGAAGTCGAAACTGCCGATGAGACTATTTTTTACGAGCCAAGTGTAAAATAGAATAAAAGAGCTTCATGTACAATACGAACATTGTGTCTGCCTTAGGCAGTATGCCTACTCTGTGTGTATTTTTATTCTACTGGACAGAAACGTATTTTGCGAATACATTATTTTGGAAATGCATTATCATGAAGGATATAATGGGTTATACGATGAACTTTGTTATCCTTATTAACCTCACTCTGGAAAGCTATCTGTGAGATTATGGATTTATTATGTTATCCAGTTGAGAAGCTAATTGACGTTAATTACATTTGTTACTCAACAGTATTCTGGTATTTGTAATCAGTAATGAAATTGGGTGAGGTGTTCCAACTACAGAAATGTAATTACAATACGTTATTATTGCTTTTATTTGGCCACAGCTGAACTGATGGTAGTTAGCTTATAGAGAGATACTTAGTAATTTATCTACAGTATTTGAATCAAAACACACTAATATTTGGTAGCAATTTAGATTGCTCCTGAGTAACTCCTACTTCCCATAATAAATAATCAACCTTGTCATTAAATGTTCCTCTTGAAAGCATTTCGGAGGACTGTTCGGTTTGCTGATATTTGCAATTCCTGAAGTTTCTGCACCCTGTTGAGTTGATAATTATATCGTTATCAGACGGGAAAGAACAATTGACAAATAACTTAAAGAAAATCATTCTACTGCAAGAAGTTGGTCTTTTATTTTGAAATAAACACTTTATTTCGTTACTTATCAAATAGCTAATTTCATTCGTTTGTACATTCAAGCTGCTTAGTGGTAGAAGCCATAACAAAAGCTTTTGCAGAAAAACAAGAAATAAAAATCAAATTTTTTAATCACTGCATGACTCATTTACTTGCATCGTAATAAAAATTGTTATGCTTGCAACATGTTATATTACGCAATCAGCATGAACTTTACAATCCGGAGAGTGCTCGTGGCATGTTTCGTTTCCTTTTTCAGGCCTGTGCATGTATGGACACTTTAATCAAAGAAACAAGCTATCACTCCTCAGTGTCAGCAGCATTAAAGATTATTCTAAGGCTGGAGACGTTAACAAATTTGTTTTATGGACTTTGAAGATGAAACAATGAAACAATCCTTCACACGACTGTTCAACTCAGTTCTACTACCATCATTATTACTTCTGTCTAATCCACTACAGCCTTTTATTATTCTGATAAATCTCATTTCTGCTGCCTGAATTCTACTCTCTTGTTGTTCTTATTTGATCCATGACACACTTCCACACATTAAACTAGGAACAGCCTCGGTTTCAGTGTTGTTTCCCGCCCAGTTTTGTTTTTGTGGCATCCACTGATTATTTCAGGTACATTTGAGAATTTTCTAGTTCCTTCTCTGTATTTCTGTCATATCTTTTGTAATGATAGGTCGTGTTGATGTACCGACAGAACTGTCGATGACATTCTTATGTTCGGAATTAAAGTGCCACCATTACCAAAAAATTATGGATCACTTACGATAAAACGAAGTGTGGAAGGAAAGGAAATACAGTTATAATCTGACTAGAAAAGATGTTGAAAGTGGTGGTCCTTTTGGGCCCTGGGCAGTGGGTCGAAGCTGGACAGCTGGAATTGCTGATGCAGCCCTTGAAGATTACTGGGGTTGTCGCGGTACATGTTCGACTTGAGGGCTGCCCACGCAAAGTAATCGTGACCTGTGTGGCCAGCTCGGGCCGCAACCAGACTAACCTCTGCTAACAGTTCTCTCAGGCGTTGTTGTTGTTCTGGTCTTCAGTCCTGAGACTGGTTTGATGCAACTCTCCATACTACCCTATCCTGCTCAAGCTTCTTCATCTCCCAGTACTTACTGCAACCCACATCCTTCTGAATATGATTAGTGTATTCATCTCTTGGTCTCCCTCTACGATTTTGCTCTCCACGCTGCCCTCCAATAATAAATTGATCCCTTGATGCCTAAGAACATGTCCTACCAACCGATCCCTTCTTCTAGTCAAGTTGTGCCACAAGATCCTCTTCTCCCCAATTCTATTCAGTACCTCCTCATTAGTTACGTGATCTACCCATCTAACCTTCAGCATTCTTCTGTAGCACCACATTTCGAAATCTTCTATTCTCTTCTTGTCCAAATATGTCCATGTTTGACTTCCATACATGGCTCACCTCAATACAAATACTTTCAGAAATGTCTTCCTGACACTTAAATCTATACTCGATGTTAACAAATTTCTCTTCTTCAGAAACTCTTTCCTTGCCATTGTCAGTCTACATTTTATATCCTCTCTACTTCGACCATCATCAGTTATTTTGCTCCCCAAATAGGAAAACTCCTTTACTACTTTAAGTGTCTCATTTCCTAATCTAATTCCCTCAGCATAACCCGACTTAATCCGACTACATTCCATTATCCTCGTTTTGCTTTTGTTCATGTTCATCTTATATCCTCCTTTCAAGACACTGTCCATTCCGTTCAACTGCTCTTCCAAGTCCATTGCTGTCTGTGACAGAATTACAATGTCATCGGCGAACCTCGAAGTTTTTATTTTTTCTCCATTGATTTTAATACCTACTCCGAATATTTCTTTTGTTTCCTTCACTGCTTGCTCAATATACAGATTGAATAACATCGGGGAGAGACTACAGCCCTGTCTCACTCCCTTCCCAACCGCTGCTTCCCTTTCATGTCCCTCGACTCTTATAACTGCCATCTGGTTTCTGTACAAATTGTAAATAGCCTTTCGCTCCCTGTATTTTACCCCTGCCACCTTTAGAATTTGAAAGAGAGTATTCCATTCAACATTGTCAAAAGCTTTCTCTAAGTCTACAAATGCTAGAAACGTAGGTTTGCGTTTCCTTATTGTTTCTTCTAAGATAAGTCGTAAGGTCAATATTGCCTCACGTGTTCCAGTACTTCTACGGAATCCAATTGACCCCGAGGTCCGATTCTACTAGTTTTTCCATTCGTCTGTAAAGAATTCGTGTTAGTATTTTGCAGCTGTGGCTTATTAAACTGATTGTTCGGTAATTTTCACATCTGTCAACACCTTCTTTCTTTGGGATTGGAATTATTATATTCTTCTTGAAGTCTGAGGGTATTTCGCCTGTTTCATACATCTTGCTCACCAGATGGTAGAGTTTTGTCAGGACTGGCTCTCCCAAGGCCGTCAGTAGTCCCAATGGAATTTTGTCTACTCCGGGGGCCTTGTTTCGACTCAGGTCTTTCAGTGCTCTGTCAAACTCTTCACGCAGTATCGTATCTCCCATCTACATCTTCTTCCATTTCCATAATATTGTCCTCAAGTACATCGCCCTTGTATAGGACCCCCTATATACTCCTTCCACCTTTCTCCTTTCCCTTCTTTGCTTAGAATTGGATTGTCATCTGAGCTCTTGATGTTCATACAAGTGGTTCTCTTATCTCCAAAGGTCTCTTTGCTTCTACAAAATTTATATTAGACATTTATGAGCCTCAATTCAGGGCAGAAGCTGCTGCACATTAATTTTTCTGTACGCAGTATCTATCTTACCCCTCGTGAGATAAGCATCTACATCCTTACATTTGTCCTCTAGCCATCCCTGCTTAGCCATTTTGCACTTCCTGTCGATATCATTTTTGGGGAGTTTGTATTCCTTTTTGCCTGCTTCATTTACTGCATTTTTATATTTTCTCCTTTCATCAATTAAATTTAATATTTCTTCTGTTACCCAAGGATTTCTACTAGCCCTCGTCTTTTTACCTAGTTTATCCTCTGCTGCCTTCACTCCTTCATCCCTCAAAGCTACCCATTCTTCTTCTACTGTATTTCTTTCCCCCATTTCTGTCAATTGTTCCCTTATGCTCTCCCTGAAACTCTGTACAACCTCTGGTTCTTTCAGTTTATCCAGCTCCCATCTCCTTAAATTCCCACCTTTTTGCAGTTTCTGCAGTTTTAATCTACAGGTCATAACCAATAGATTGTGGTCAGAGTCCACATCTGCCCCTGGAAATGTCTTACAAATTAACACCTGATTCCTAAATTTCTATCTTACCATTATATAATCTATCTGATACCTTTTAATATCTCCAGGGTTCTTCCATGTATACAACCTTCTTTCATGATTCTTAAACCAAGTGTTAGCTGTGATTAGGTTGTGCTCTGTTCAAAATTCTACCAGGCGGTTTCCTCTTTCATTTCTTACCCCCAATCCATATTCACCTACTACGTTTCCTTCTCTCCCTTTTCGTACTACCGAATTCCAGTCACCCATGGCTATTAAATTTTCGTCACTCTTCACTATCTGAATAATTTCTTTTATTTCATCATACATTTCTTCAATTTCTTCGTCATCTGCAGATCTAGTTGGCATATAAACTTGTACTACTGTAGTAGGTGTGGGCTTCGTATCTATCTTGGTCACAATAATGCGTTCACTATGCTGTTTGTAGGAGCTTACCCGCATTCCTATTTTCCTATTCATTATTAAACCTAGTCCTGCATTACCCCTATTTGATTTTGTGTTTATAACCCTGTAGTCACCTGACCAGAAGTCTGGTTCCTCCTGCCACCGAACTTCACTAATTCCCACTATATCTAACTTTAACCTATCCATTTCTCTTTTTGAATTTTCTAACCTACCTGCCCGATTAATGGATCTGACATTCCACGCTCCGATCCGTAGAACGCAAGTTTTCTTTCTCCTGATAACGACATCCTCTTGAGTAGTCCCCGCCCGGAGATCCGAATAGGGGACTATTTTACCTCCGGAATATTTTACCGAAGAGGACGCCATCATCATTTAATCATACAGTAAAGCTGCATGCCCTCGGGAAAAATTACGGCCGTAGTTTCCCCTTGCTTTCTGCCGTTCGCAGTACCAGCACAGCAAGGCCGTTTTGGTTATTGTTAAAAGGCCAGATCAGTCAATCATCCAGACTGTTGCCCTTGCAACTACTGAAAAGACTGCTGCCCCTCTTCAGGAACCACACGTTTGTCTGGCCTCTCAACAGATACCCCTCCGTTGTGGTTGCACCTACGGTACGGCTATCTGTATCGCCGAGGCACGCAAGCCTCCCCACCAACGGCAAGGTCCATGGTTCATTGGGGGGGGGGGGGGGGAGTGTCTCAGGCGTGAAGATTGTTTAAATGTGTTCCAAAGTTCGACCGGCTCTGTAGACAGTTTCCACCCTGCTGGAAGTAACTGTCGGCCTTTTCTTCATTCGTTAATGCTGCCACAGGTGGTTTCACAATGTTGGCAATATAATGCGCTGAATGACAGGCCATTTCTATTTGCCCCACCTTGTGCATCCCCCGTATGTGAAAATCATGCAACAGTGTTTCATGCATCAACAACTGAAAGTTCTGGATCAAGCGAGGTTGTGCGTTTCGATGTGTAATCTGTCCATACTGTCTGAGCCGTGCATCACCACAGAGTGAAGTGGCACAGTGTTTAAGGCACTGCACTCGCGCTCTGGAGCAGTGCAGTTCTGTTCCTCATCCGGCCATGCAGTTTAAAATTTTCGTTCGTTTCCATAATTCCCATAATTCGATTATGGCTTGTTTCTCGCGCGTCTCTATGGAATTTACCTGCCTTCTTAGTCTACTGGACGTTGAAAACTGATTTCCCTAACTCATTCCTTGAGAAGCATGTGTCGTCGTCTACATCGTACGGCAAAAATTTAAACGTATTTCAGCTGATATCTCCGACCGCGGTACATTATGACATTCGGGATGCGTAATTTTTCTATCTCTCATAAGACTAGAGCACAAGGAGACTGGATGAAGTAGCATAACGAACCCACTACAAACGACGTATACAATATGGTAACTATAACGTCATATCCTTGGCCATATTTTCCAACGTAAATAAAACAGTCAGTTGTAAATTCGGGAATTTTCTGTAATGTGAAAATGTATATTTTGAGTTACAACTGCGATATTCAGTCACAGAGTAATACGAGAGAAATTTATGCGACTATAAGGAATGCGCATAGACTGCACACCCTATTTGTAAGACTGTGTCGTGATACAGTCTGACAAACGAGAACGCTGCAGTACGGTCTCGCGCTCAACCGATGTCGATACTTTCATCACGATAGCGAGAAAGCAAAAGCGCTGGAGTAGGCTTCACGTTCAAGCAGCGAAAATGCCTTCTTAGGTCATTTAGCAAGTTTGATAATGCCGCTTATATGCCGCGTCACTGGAGGCGGTGGTTTGAAACAGAACCCCTAACCCGCGTAGCACTTAATAAGTTTGAGGTGCATGGAACGATTTTTGGTATTCAAAAAGAAAGGTCTGGAAGACAGCGTACAGCCACAGGAGCAGCATCAACTGCTCTTGTGCTGGAAAAGTTTGTTACTTCTCCAAAGAAGTCTGCTTTACAATGTGCATGTGAAGTGAGTATTATCAGTAAAAGTGTACGACTAATCGTAAAATCTGCCGTGAAAAGTTTACAGCCCATTACAACACTTTTGAAGTATGTCACCCAAATAGTGAAGCACCACAACGATGTATTACGTATAGCCCTGTAAACCACGTACTAGAATATATGTTATACAGCACATCTGAAATAATATCTTGCGACCAGAAAGGACTCCCTAGTATTTAAGGAATGCTCCTATGTAAGCGTCAATTTCAGGCTACTATAAATTAATACTGACGATCTTGATCGTCGACTACAAATTTGCGAATGGTATCAGTAAATGGTAACCACCTCTATGGCGGAGTTGTCAGCATGGCAGACTGCCTTGTTGAGGACCTGGGTTCGATTCCCGGTACTGCCAAGGATTTCACCTTGATGGGAGGATTGGTGCGGCGTGCACTCGGCCTCCTGAGACCTACTGAGGAGCTATTCGACTGTTTAGAAGCAATTCCAAAATCGAGAAATCCGACTAAAATGGGAAAGCGGTGAGCTGACCATATGCCGCTCCATACCGCGTCCGAAGAAGCCATTAGCAAAGGTTCACGGCAGTCGCTCGGGCGCCACTGGTCCGCCTGGGACCACAATTCAGAACTTTACCTTTTATCGTCAAATAGTAGCTGAAGACTAACGGTTTGCGACGAAGTTAGTGTGCTGTGGTGGGGTCAATTTAAATTTAGTTGAACAGTGAATTGGCCTATCTGCATCTAATGGGCATCGGAAAATCCGCATGTCCCTGTGGATAAGACGGTGAATCTCCCAGGAGTTGATGTTTGTTGTGGTTTATCATGTATGGCCCTAGTAGAACCATTCTTTCTTTTATGATGCTGTCACTGAAGCAGGTTAATTTTACCAAGTATACGTGCACTTCCCCCCCATGAACCATGGACCTTGCCGTTGGTGGGGAGGCTTGCGTGCCTCAGCGATACAGATGGCCGTACCGTAGGTGCAACCACAACGGAGGGGTATCTGTTGAGAGGCCAGACAAACATGTGGTTCCTGAAGAGGGGCAGCAGCCTTTTCAGTAGTTGCAGGGGCAACAGTCTGGATGATTGACTGATCTGGCCTTGCAACATTAACCAAAACGGCCTAGCTGTGCTGGTACTGCGAACGGCTGAAAGCAAGGGGAAACTACAGCCGTAATTTATCCCGAGGACATGCAGCTTTACTGTATGATTAAATGATGATGACGTCCTCTTGGGTAAAATATTCCAGAGGTAAAATAGTCCCCCATTCGGATCTCCAGGTGGGGACTACTCAGGAGGATGTCGTTATCAGGAGAAAGAAAACTGGCATTCTACGGATCGGAGCGTGGAATGTCAGATCCCTTAATCGGGCAGGTAGGTTAGAAAATTTAAAAAGGGAAATGGATAGGTTAAAGTTAGATATAGTGGGAATTAGTGAAGTTCGGTGGCAGGAGGAACAAGACTTTTGGTCAGGTGAATACAGGGTTATAAATACAAAATCAAATAGGGGTAATGCAGGAGTAGGTTTAATAATGAATAGGAAAATAGGAATGCGGGTAAGCTACTACAAACAGCATAGTGAACGCATTATTGTGGCCAAGATAGACACAAAGCCCATGCCTACGACAGTAGTACAAGTTTATATGCCAACTAGCTCTGCAGATGATGAAGAAATTGATGAAATGTATGATGAGATAAAAGAAATTATTCAGGTAGTGAAGGGAGATGAAAATTTAATAGTCATGGGTGACTGGAATTCGTCAGTAGGACAAGGGAGAGAAGGAAACATAGTAGGTGATTATGGACTGGGGCTAAGAAATGAAAGAGGAAGCCGTCTGGTAGAATTTTGCACAGAGCATAACTTAATCATAGCTAACACTTGGTTCAAGAATCATAAAAGAAGGTTGTATACATGGAAGAATCCTGGAGATACTAAAAGTTATCAGATAGATTATATAATGGTAAGACAGAGATTTAGGAATCAGGTTTTAAATTGTAGGACATTTCCAGAGGCAGATGTGGACTCTGACCACAATCTATTGGTTATGACCTGTAGGTTAAAACTGAAGAAACTGCAAAAAGGTGGGAATTTAAGGACATGGGATCTGGATAAGCTGAAAGAACCAGAGGTTGTACAGAGTTTCAAGGAGAGCATAAGGGAACAATTGGCAGCAATGGGGGAAAGAAACACAGCTGAAGAAGAATGGGTAGCTCTGAGGGATGAAGTAGTGAAGGCAGCAGAGGATAAAGTAGGTAAAAAGACGAGGGTTGCTAGAAATCCTTGGGTAACAGAAGAAATATTGAATTTAATTGATGAAAGGAGAAAATATAAAAATGCAGTAAATGAAGCAGGCAAAAAAGAATACAAACATCTCAAAAATGAGATCGACAGGAAGTGCAAAATGGCTAAGCAGGGATGGCTAGAGGACAAATGTAAGGATATAGAAGCTTATCTCACTAGGGGTAAGATAGATACTGCCTACAGGAAAATTAAAGAGACCTTTGGAGAGAAGAGAACCACGTGTATGAATATCAAGAGCTTAGATGGCAATCCAGTTCTAAGCAAAGAAGGGAAGGCAGAAAGGTGGAAGGAGTATATAGAAGGTTTATACAAGGGCGATGTACTTGAGGATAATATTATGGAAATGGAAGAGGATGTAGATGAAGACGAAATGGGAGGTAAGATACTGCGTGAAGAGTTTGACAGAGCACTGAAAGACCTGAGTCGAAACAAGGCCCCCGGAGTAGACAACATTCCATTAGAACTACTGACGGCCTTGGGAGAGCCAGTCATGACAAAACTCTACCACCTGGTGAGCAAGATGTATGAGACAGGTGAAATACCCTCAGACTTCAAGAAGAATATAATAATTCCAACCCCAAAGAAAGCAGGTGCTGACAGATGTGAAAATTACCGAACTATCAGTTTAATAAGTCACAGCTGCAAAATACTAACGCGAATTCTTTACAGACGAATGGAAAAACTGGTAGATGCGGACCTCGGGGAGGATCAGTTTGGATTCCGTCGAAATGTTGGAACACGTGAGGCAATACTGACCTTACGACTTATCTTAGAAGAAAGATTAAGAAAAGGCAAACCTACGTTTCTAGCATTTGTAGACTTAGAGAAAGCTTTTGACAATGTTGACTGGAATACTCTCTTTCAAATTCTGAAGGTGGCGGGGGTAAAATACAGGGAGCGAAAGGCTATTTACAATTTGTACAGGAACCAGATGGCAGTCATAAGAGTCGAAGGGCATGAAAGGGAAGCAGTGGTTGGGAAAGGAGTGAGACAGGGTTGTAGCCTCTCCCCGATGTTATTCAATCTGTATATTGAGCAAGCAGTAAAGGAAAGAAAAGAAAAATTTGGAGTAGGTATTAAAATTCATGGAGAAGAAGTAAAAACTTTGAGGTTCGCCGATGACATTGTAATTCTGTCAGAGACGGCAAAGGACTTGGAAGAGCAGTTGAACGGAATGGACAGTGTCGTGAAAAGAGGATATAAGATGAACATCAACAAAAGCAAAACGAGGATAATGGAATGTAGTCAAATTAAATCGGGTGATGCTGAGGGCATTAGATTAGGAAATGAGACACTTAAAGTAGTAAAGGAGTTTTGCTATTTAGGAAGTAAAATAACTGATGATGGTCGAAGTAGAGAGGATATAAAATGTAGACTGGCAATGGCAAGGAAAGTGTTTCTCAAGAAGAGAAATTTGTTAACATCGAATATAGATTTATGTATCAGGAAGCCGTTTCTGAAAGTATTTGTTTGGAGTGTAGCCATGTATGGAAGTGAAACATGGACGATAACTAGTTTGGACAAGAAGAGAATAGAAGCTTTCGAAATGTGGTGCTACAGAAGAATGCTGAAGATTAGATGGGTAGATCACGTAACTAATGAGGAGGTATTGAATAGGATTGGGGAGAAGAGAAGTTTGTGGCACAACTTGACTAGAAGAAGGGATCGGTTGGTAGGACATGTTTTGAGGCATCAAGGGATCACCAATTTAGCATTGGAGGGCAGCGTGGAGGGTAAAAATCGTAGAGGGAGACCAAGAGATGAATACACTAATCAGATTCAGGAGGATGTAGGTTGCAGTAGGTACTGGGAGATGAAGCAGCTTGCACAGGATAGAGTAGCATGGAGAGCTGCATCAAACCAGTCTCAGGACTGAAGACAACAACAACAAACAATGTGCACTTTTTGGAACTGATGATAAGTTCTTTAACGAACAGGACGGGGTGCCACCACAATACCACCTCGCGTACGATTCTTCCTATTAAGTCAGTCTGCAGGGACTTAGGATTGGACGCATAGGGCCCTTAAGAGTTCACCATGGTCTCCAGATCTAACCTCTGTGGACTTTTACTTATAGGAAACTATGGAAGATCAGGTCTATCGACATAAGCCGCGCACGTTGGAAGATCTTCGGCAAGAGTGTTCATTGAAACACTGATCGATGCATCTACTGCGACGGACGTCGTTCCGCTACGTGTCTGAAAATTTTGAAAATATAACCTAAATATATTTTTACTTGAAGACAGTACTACATGTGTGATCAGTATTTAAATGTATTAAACACGTAATGATTAGTTTTCGAACCCTAAAGTATATACAGCTCAAGTGGACCAGCTATGAATGTGCTTATAGACTGCACTACTTCACATGGAAAACGTTTTATGCATTCTGCACATTAATTTTTTGTCTGATTCATACATCCAGACGCATTTTGCATGTTTAACTAGTCACATTCGTTGAGTACTGGAAAATTGCATGAGGCTTTCGTCACCACATACTGATTGTAGATTTAAACAAGTTCATGTAATTTCTTTTTTATAATAAAATGGATAGATATTTACAGTAAAGAGTTTAATTCATGACCTGAAAATTATGCAGCTTCCCCTTATTTGGAAAAACGCTCGAAAGCCTTCATTCTTTCGTGTAGTCGTGGATTCGTAACGTTTTTAATCCGTGAAATGCGTCTGGGCGAGTGATTAAAAATATTTAATGAGCACCATGTAAAACGCGTTTTTCTCATTATTTACTGCAATTTATATATACACTGCGGCAAATGGCACCACAAGAAACTTTGAATATACTTACGAAACTGTATCAACTCCAAACAGTTATCACAACAAGAAGAAACTTACCTATTTCTTGGAAAGCATCGAAGAAAAAGTTGTGCAGCTGTATCCCCTGACTGTTCAAAACACTATGGTTAGTGCTGAAAAGTCGTCTTGACGCAGGTGATTTTCTTCGCAGAACCCAACTGTGCTGTAAACTGCTGCACCCAGGTACCATGGTAACATGTCTTACAGATGTGTCCAGAAGCGTTCTAGCTACGTCCTCACAGTAACCTCTATCCTTTTGTTCCTCCCGGTGTCGGAATATTCTTCATGTTAAGCAGTAGAGTTATATGTTGGACGAGAGACTGTAACACGCTTCGTCCTGTGTGTTTGCCCTGTGCTCGTTCAGCCCAGAACAGTATTAGACGCACCTTGTAGCGTCTCAGACCCGCCCGACGCTGTTGCTCGCTGCGACTGCATATTCCCGTGCAGGCAATCCCATAGCAAGCGCTTCACTTTGAACGTAGCTCTGCAAAAAGGGAGCGTTCCGTAGACAACTCGGGCTCCCAGACGGTGTACTGCAGTCACCTGCGGCAACAGCGAGCACTTTGATCACGTGTTCATCCACGTCTATTCTCTGTCTTGCACACACATCCTCGTCTACGAACAGCTATGTCCACTTATATCCGCTCCACAGTATGTTACACTTTTAGACTAGATAAATTTATACGTAGGAAACTTTTCAAACTTAGTCGAAAAATAAAATAGTTTCTTGTTTTTAAATCTCGCACTAATATTATTCTTCAGAAACCCCTTTCTCCAGTTTCTCTTCTCCGTAACTGCTAATACAGTCATATATAACTCTTTTCGGCTTTTCTCATCTATCCTCAGATCTCCATATTGTTCGGTCTGGCATCATCCCCTTGATAGAACATCTGTTCTGGTGCAAAATATTCTTTCTCTCATTATTTTCTTTGGCAGCTTATCACCTCCCATTCTGCCCACACGCCCTAAATCAGCGTATTTCTCTGATTTTCTAGGTTTAACTCAAATTATTGTGTAATTTTCTTTAATTCTTACTTATAACACGTTATCCACTCCCCCCCTCCCCAAAATCTCTCTCTCTCTCTCTCTCTCTCTCTCTCTCTCTCTCTCTCTCTCTCTTCTCTCTCTTTCGAAAAAGAACTTAGATTTTTCGAAATATTCTCCATTTCAAATGGTCTCGTGTATTTTTATATCCATTTTTGTCATTTTCCATATTTACGTCCTATCTGGTACAACTTCTCTTAAAGAGTGAAGTGCGGTTTTAAATTCGGTGCTCTTGTAATACGAGAGTCCTTAAATAAATGCAAGTTTTCTAAACAGTCACTGTTTCTTGCTTCTATCTTTTTTTAAATAAATAGTATCATATCGTAGTAACCAGGTAAGAATATGCCTAGATCACTGAACCAGCTGACAACTTTAAATCACATGTAACAGGCTTTCAATTTATATGTTTAATTTAGACCTATAACAGCAATAGATTGAATATTTAAGAAAAATTATGTTGTTAGTGTCTAGCATGTACTCATCAAAAAAACTAGCACTTTATGATCGAGCGGTCTCGCTTGTATAAAATAGCTCGTGTTAGGAAAACCTAGTTTATCGCGCATACCAGTACTTATGACGTCATACCTCTAGAACTACGTGCCGTACAATGATATAATTTTGCAGTTGTCTTCGTTGGTATATTTGGATACAGTCTGTAAAGTGCGTTATGAACAGAGTTAGTAGGAAAGGTGGTTTACTATTTGGACAAAGAACATTTAGTTCAAATGGTTCAAATGGCTCTACGCACTATGGGACTTAACATCTGAGGTCATCAGTCCCCTAGACTTAGAACTATTTAAACCTAACTAAGGACAACACACACATCCATGCCCGAGGCAGGACTCGAACCTGCGACCGTAGCAGTCGCGCGGCTCCGGACTGAAGCACCTAGAACATTTAGTAAGTGATAAAATTTGTTTTCTTTCATTATTTTGTAGGGGGTGTCAGTGGAACAACAGTTTCTGAAAGATTTGATATTATGTGTAAGGTTTGTTGGAAGTCGCTAATGGTCTCATTCTCAAATACTGGAGTAATATAGTTTAGGTAATTTGAGCCAAACTTTAGTTACTGACAAACTGTGAGAAGAAAACCTTTAACGTAAGATTATACCTGTTAATGAGTTGATTATGACAGCTTTTTAAATTCGCTCAATAACTATAAGAAACATTGAAAATCAAATTTTTGTTCCCTCTGGATGCCAGTAGATAAGCGACTTCCGAATGAGATAGGGTGGCCGTGTTAGTGTTTAGTGATCCAGAAATGCATGAAGAACGTAGGCTTTTTTTTTTTTAATATAATGAATGGACACAGAGAAACACCAATACGATTTCAGTGATGTTAAGGAAATACTGAAATTTTAGTCACCCTGTTATTGATGTTTCCTGCTGTACTTCGATGTTATGATACATTTTCTGTTTGTTCGTTGTCGGCAACGTGAAACCTAGTTCTATAATTACACATACATAAATGCATTCTCATATCCGAGGCTGTTTATTTAAATTCACAATACTTTAATTAAAAAATGATGGTCGTAAACTTAAATCTGGCCTAGGTGGCTACTATTTCTATGGCAGTGTTATCATTGTTTATAACCATGTGAGAACATTCAAGAATACCGCTTTACCAGACTGCTTATCATTCCCATTTAACTTGACAAGCTGCCTCATTGCACCTGAACTCAGTAAATTAAGTAAATAAAACATTAATCTATGTTGTTCCTACTTTGTGCCGATATAGTCATCAGAAGTTCTGACTTTTTATTCAGTTGTCATCTGCTTCTACATATTCATCATATGGGCTGCTGTAATAAAAATCGCGGCGCACGTGTCCCCCTGCGATGACAGCCTGACATATCACTGGCGCACAGCGCCACGACTAAAACGTACCGCTTTTGTCTGCGCAACAGGAATACGTGTTCGCTTGTTTTTATTCGGACTAATACAATTTACAGCGGCGAAGAGTGATGCGGAGAGAAGGGAACGGAGCTCAAAGTTTACACAATTATGATGTGTCTCTGGTACAATGCTCTTTATCTTTACTTTGATTGTTTGTCATTGCTGAAAGTTATCACGCGAAAAGACAGAAGTGTTTGCTTCCCGGGGAGTTTTGAGGATTTGTTACGTAAACTGCTACACTGCATTGTTATAAGGCGTGCGGCGAAGTACGCAAGAAATTTTTAAAACAAATTTTTTGGCCGCCTTTGTAATGTTAAGTATCTTACAGACGCATTCAATTCCTACTTAATTACTAACAAATAAACTGAATTATAAAAATTTAAACCAATAACCAACGTGAGCCGCAAAGTACCGAATAATGATAATTATTACGAAGGTGAGGGAAATTTTGTTTGATGAGTCCGTTAGCGTAATCACCACACTATAGAAAAAAGGAAAGAACGAAAGTTAGGGTCTGACGTCGCTCAACATAGAGGTCATTAGAGACGAAGCAAGATCTCGAAATATTTCAAGGATGGGAAAGAAAATCGGCCGTTCCGTTTTGAAAGGAGCTTGTGTGGAGCAATTTAGGGAAATCACGACAAACCTACCTCAGGATGGCCGCGTGAAAAGTGAACCATTGTGCTTCCGAGTGCGAGTCCAGTGTTCTAAAACGTTATAAGAGTTGTACAAAAATACACCAAAGTACACATATGTACACTCCTTCACCAATTGCTGGAAACTGTAGCCAGACTTCAGAAAATATAAAATAAATAAAAAATGTGAACATTGCCTCCAGCCTCAGTCTTATGTGCAAACGAAATACAAGTTTTTAAACTTCTGCTGAGTGCATCTGAACATATTATTAGGCAATAATCAAATAAAATATAGGTAGCGAGTTTGTTATAGTAATTCACATGGCGAACACGCGCAAGACTTTCATATTAGGATGAAAAATTTAATGTTGTGTAATACATATGATATATATAATAGTCTGAAAAACCAAACCTTCGTTGAAAGATTGCTAATTTAGTTTTATCTCAACTGGAGATTTCCTTACGATAAATGAAATGGGACAGGAGAGGAACACGTACTATAGGATGTAGCAATAAGATAAAAGTATGTGACTATAATACAAATTTTGTTAAACCAGTCAAAACGAATTTGTAGAAACATGTTCGAACGAGAATAAAATAGAGATTATTCCCTTCCAGCTCTTCAAGATATTCATTTGACTCCCATCAGCGTCTGCCGACCGTTAGCACTGGAGTGGTTTAACTATGAACTTCAGCCACCTGCTTAATGTCCTCTAAGGAAAATATTTGTACTGCCTTCATCCATAGCTTATTTCACCTGTCGCGGCCATTCGGTGCCAAAACAAGGTGTAATTTTGATAACACTTGTTCTGAATAATACTTGCATAGTGTCAAATTCAACAAAAAGTGCCCTTACTGTAGCTTGTCCCCTCCCTCCCCCCTCCCCCCCCCCCACTTCCAAATATTTACATAGATCATATGACTCGAAACTGAAATAAAAACAAAGACACTAAATAATGAACTAAGGATTGTACTTAAATACATTCTTTCTACCTTCACACATCTGTGTATTACTCTTATCTTTAACATATCTTCTCAGGATGTGTCATGAAAATCTTCTCACAGAATACAAGACGAAATAGTACCAAAAACTTTTTATCGTATAGACTAAATGATGGCAGGGATATTGTAAGACAAAGTAAACGTTTGTGACAACTTCATCTGTGTTTTGCTAGTCACTTTACGGTGATTTTCTTCCCCAGCCCCTCGATGATAGCCGCTGTGTATTGCACACCAGCAGGCAGCGTCGGTCAGAAATACCAACAGTTCCTTGACTGCCGTGCACACGTCTCGTCAGTAATTCCAGCTTCTGAACCGGTGCTGCCACAAATTTTGGGATCAACCACAGCTACAGGCATTCAAACTTGCTGTAGCCCTAATAATTATCGGAAGCACGATTTTATATTGGTGTGAAGCGAAATTTGTGGCTCGCTGAGGATTTGTTGCTGTCAGAAGTAGTTTATCTTGTCTCAAAATTGAAGTAGATACTTTCTGTGAGTTAGTAGCGGGGAAGGGGGGGGGGGGCATTGTTGGCAACCGGAATAAAATAATAACTGGATCCTTTTACCGATCTCCCAATTCAGATGATACAATTGCTGAAAGGTTCAAAGAAAACTTGAGTTAAATTTGAAACACGTACCCGACTCATACGATAATAGTTGGTGGTGACTTTAATTTACCCTCGACATGTTGGAGAAAATACATGTTTAATTCCGGAGGTACACATAAAATATCACCCCAAAATTGTGCTAAACGCATTCTCTGAAAATTATCTCGAGCAGTTAGTTCATGAGCCCACGCGAATAGTAAACGGTTGTGAAAACACCCTTGACCTCTTAGAAATATATAATCCTGAGTTAATAACGAGCATCAAAACCGATTCAGGGATTAGTGAACACAGAGTTGTAGTAGCAAGATTGAATATTGTAATCCCCAAGTCCTCGAAAAATAAGCGAAAAATATACCTATTTAAAAAAGCAGATAAAAATTCACTTGACGTCTTCTTAAGAGACAATCTCCAAATCAATAATATAAGTGTAGACCAGATGTGGCTTAAATTCAAAGAAATAGTATCGGCAGCAGTAGAGAGATTTACACCAAATAGATTAACAAACGAAAGAGCTGATCCTACTTGGTACACAAAACAGCTTTGAACACTGTTGCAGAAACAACGAAACAAACATGCCAAATTTAAACAGACGCAAAATTCCCAAGATTGGTGATCGAAATTTAGCACGGACTTCAATGCAAGATGCTTATAACACAACGAAACTTTGTCTCGAAATCTTGGCAGAAATCCAATCAGATTCTAATCGTGTGTGAAGTATGTTAGCGGCAAGAAACAATCAATGCCTTCTCTGCGCGATAGCAATGGTGATGATAACGAAGACAGTACTGCCAAAGCAGAGTTACTAAACACAGCCTTCCGATATGTTTTGAGAAAAGAAGACGAAGTAAATATCCCAGAATTCGAATCGAGAACAGCTGCCAACATGAGTAGCGTAGAAGTAAATATCCTCGGAGTAGTGAAGCAACTTAAATCACATAATAAAAGCAAGTCTTCTGGTCCAGACTGTATACCAATTACGTTCCTTTCGGAGTATGTTGATGCATTAGCTCCATACTTAACAATCATATACAACCGTTCGCTCGACGATAGATCCGTACCCAAAGACTGGCAAGCTGCACTGGTCACACGAATATTCAAGAAAGGTAATAGGAGTAATCCACTAAATTAGAGGCCCATATCGTTAACGTCGATTTGCTTCAGATTTCAGAACATATATTGTGTTCGAACATTATGAATTATCTCGAAGAAAACGGTCTATTTACTCACAGTCAACATGGTTCAAAATGGTTCAAATGGCTCTGAGCACTATGGGACATAACTGCTGTGGTCATCAGTCCCCTAGAACTTAGAACTACTTAAACCTAGCTAACCCAAGGACATCACACACATCCATGCCCGAGGCAGGATTCGAAACTGCGACCGTAGCAGTCGCGCGGTTCCGGACTGGGCGCCTTAACCGCTAGACCACAGCGGCCGGCGGTCAACATGGGTTTAGAAAACATTGTACCTGTGAAACACAACTAGCTCTTTATTTACATGAAGTGTTGAGTGCTATTGACAAGGGACTTCAGATCGATACCGTATTTCTGGATATCCGGAGGGCTTTTGACACTGTACCACACACACGGCTTGTAGTGAAATTGTGTGCTTATACAATATCGTCTCAGCTATGTGACTGGATTTGTGACCTCCTGTCAGGGAGGTCACAGTTCGTAACTGACGGAAAGTCATCGAATAAAACAGAAGTGATTTCTGGCGTTCCCCAAGGTAGTGTTATAGGCCCTTTGCTGTTCCTTATCTATATAAACGATTTTGGAGACAATCTGAGCAGCCGTCTTTGGTTGTTTGCAGATGACGCTCTCATTTATCGACTAATAAAGTCATCAGAAGATCAAAACAAACTGCAAAACGATTTAGAAAAGATATCTGAATGGTGCGAAAAGTGGTAGTTGACCCTAAATAACCAAAAGTGTGAGGTCATCCACAAGAGTGCTAAAACGAACTCGTTAAACGTCGGTTACATGATTAATCAGTCTAATATAAAAGCCGTAAATTCGACTAAATAGGTATTACAATTACGAACAACTTAAATTGGAAGGAACACATAGAAAATGTTGTGGGGAAGGCTAACCAAAGACTTAGAAAATGTAACAGACCTACTAAGGAGACTGCCTTCACTACGCTTGTCCGTCCTCTTTTAGAATACTGCTGCGCGGTGTGTGATCCTTACCATATAGGACTGACGGACTACATCTAAAAAGTTCAAAGAAAGTGTCACAGAAAGGATACAGTATTTGGGCTGGAAATCATTAAAAGAAAGGCGTATTTCGCTGCGACGGAATCTTCTCACGAAATTCCAGTCACCAACTTTATCCTCCGAATGCGAAAATATTTTGTTGACACCTACCTACATAGGGAGGAACGATCAGCACGATAAAATAAGGGATATCAGAGCTCGTACGGAAAGATACAGGTGTTCATTTTTTCCGCGAGCTATACGAGATTGGAATATTAGAGAATTGTGAAGGTGGTTCGATGAACCCTCTGCCAGGCACTTGAATTTGATTTGCGGAGTATGCATCTAGATGTAGATGTAGAGGACGCACCTTGTTATCTTGGCTGGAGAGTCATTCATGGACAACCGTAGAAGCAAACTCAGGTGTTTCCCGTAACGTGTGTTGGTACCCGCGCTGTTGTTGTTGATTATAAATGCCCTTGCAGACACTATTAATATTAACTTCAGACTATTCCCAAATGATGCGATTATATAGGTAAGAGCTGCATAAACATTCAATCAGATCTTGATAATATTTCAAAGTAATGCAACAACTGAAGAATTGCTTTAAAAAACAACACTTCAAAAAAGACGAAGTATAGCGTCCTTTAACGACAATATCATGAGTCAGTCAATCAACACACAGAAAGACCTCGGTCTAACAGTTTTTTGGGATGTGAAACAGAATGGCCTCATAGGCTTATTCTTAGGTAAGGCTGGAGGCAGAATTAGGTCCATTGGCAGGATACTTCGAAAAATTCGATCGTTCTACAACCGATGTTGCTTTGTAAACACTGGTGCGACCCATTTTAGAGTACTGCTCAAGTGCGTATCAAATACGACTAATAGTTGTAATTGAATGTATGCAGAGAAGCGCATTATAAATGGTGACAGGTCTGATGCCGACGAACATGGGGAGAAATGATCATGGTAATAAATTAAGAGAAATCAGAGCTCGGAGGAAAAAAATTAATTTTTCTCTTTAATTTCGTTCCAGTATATGTCACAGTTGCGATAATAGTCATTTGTTTGTGGTGACCAGTTTCGGACCACCAGGTTATCATAGAGATCCGCCAATGAACAAGTAACGAAACAGACATTACTCTCCACTAGTAGCCATTACATAAATACAAAATGACAAACTTCTCATGAACACACAATGCCATTTCTTTCCAATCAATGCAGTGAGCAGTTTGCTGATTGTGACGCACATTGGAAGAAAATGAAAAATATTAGCACCCTAGTTGCTAGTCCTATCCTCCATCGGTATGTTGGAACTTTGTAAAAAAGATTAAAATGTTCGTTTTTCCTACGTGCTATCCGCGAATGTAACGTACAAAAATAGTATGAAGGTGGTTCAAAAATGGTTCAAATACCTCTGAGCACTATGAGACTTAACTTCTGAGGTCATCAGTCACCTAGAACTGAGAACTACTTAAACCTAACTAACGTAAGGGCATCACACACATCCATGCCCGTGGCAGGATTCGAACCTCCGACGGTAGCGGTCGCGCGGTTCCGACTGTAGCGCCTAGAACCGCTCGGCCACCACGGCCGGATGAAGGTGGTTCCATGAACTTTCTGTCAAGCACTTAAGTTTGAATTGCAGATTTGTCATGTAGATATAGATATGCAGATGACACTGAACTGAGAGGCATTTTATGACACATGGTGTCATGAATCCTCCCAAGAACGCCACGAGGGCGGGAGCGCAAGGCCGGAAATATAGGATTCATCAAGCAGTCATTAATGACTGTGAAATCAGGTGACAGATTTGGGATCTTTCGATGAGGAGCAAACCACTGCTCTATCGATAATTTGCGTCTCAGTTTTATTTCGAAATAATTGAAGATTCAACCGCAAATTAAAGCATCTAAATAGTTACAGAAACGAGAAAAAACTAGTAATAATAATTCTGTAGATACAGAGGAACCGAAATCGGTAAACAGATTTCGGCTGGCGTCAAATAGAGAGGTGTTAATAAACTGTTCAATATGGCGGCGTCCATTAAAAATATTTAGGCCTAAATGGACTGTCTTCTTGGGCTTCATGTGCGTACCAACACAGAAAAAGTATCTGTTCAAGTGGCCGAGATTATGCCAGGTTACGAAACGTCTGCTGTAAAATGAAAGCGGCGAGTTCTAGGGCCCAGCAAGCGAGAGCTAGCCGACTGATCACTGAGAAAGTTGGTAGTACAACTACTTTTCTCAGCCGTAAGCACGCTAGTGTGAGGTCGCCACGAGCTGACAAAAGCCGTGAGTACCTCTGCTCCGGCAGCACGTTCTGCAAAGCCTTCTTGAAGGTCCACCAGATACGTCTGGCCCGCGACAGCCTCTTGTCTGTAGGTACGCTCCGCCATGCTACGGTAAAGTTTAACGGTATTTTACTTCGGGCACAGTCTAGTAATGATTCTCGGATTTGACCGCCGTTTCGTTTGCCGACCGGGAGTATTTCGCGATACTTCCGAAGAACAGCAGCGCCTATCATGCGGAAAGTCTGGCAACGCCCCTCCCCCCACCCCTCCCGTATCCTTTATTTACTGGCGAAACCTCGTTCTCATGATTCAGTATTCTCTCTGCAAATTGTTCTGAGTTAAACTTGCGTAGTTACAGCTGAATGCTATTTCTATATGTCGTTCTGTGAATGTGTCTATGTCATTGGAGGCTGTACGTCGTTCTGTGCTAATTTCAGAATATATCTCTTGGTGTTTTACTTGTGTCGCGATTTCTACCACCTTTCCGCCAGTATCCGTTCAAATCAGTAGCTCCCTGCAAGTAGGGTCGTGATCCCTGACCTCCGACGGTCTGATACTAGATAGAATAATAACATGAGGTACCGATGACCTTTCAATATTCATCTCCTCTTTTCATTCAGACCGCGTGGGTTACTAATACTGTAGCATTGCGTTTAGGTGAAGTAGGGAAGTTAGATGACTGAGGCGAACTAGCCCGTGAAAACCTGATCACAAAGTTTCAAGAACGAGCTGCAAGTGGGGAATGTATAAACAAACTACTCTGAAGAGCCAAAGAAACTTATATAGGTGTGCGTATTCAAATACAGAGATATCTAAACAGTCAGAATATGGCGTTGCAGTCGGCAACACCTATATAAGACGGTTACTGCTGCTACAATGGCAGGTTATTAAGATTAAGATTTAAGTGAATTTGAACATGGTGTTACAGGCCTCAAACGTGAACATTATTCAGCATATCTGGATGCCTTGTAACGAGCTGTTCAGAAGAGATCTACACCCTGTCGTACTCTTACGGATTTGCGGAGAGCCCTCCAGGATTCGTGGTGTCAGTTCTTCCAGCACTACTTCAGACATTAGTCGAGTCCGTGTCGCGTCGTGTTGCGGCACTTCTGCGTGCTCGAGGAGGCCCTACACGACATTAGGCAGGTATACTAGTTTCTTTGGGTCTTCAGTGTACGAATCCTTCCTTATAGCTCCCGAAGCTTAACACTAATTATAGCACTCACTGAGACATTTAAGCACTCATTCGCTCCGTGGAATGGAAAGGAAGGAAGGCCTAATAACAGGCGAGTGGGAAGTAATGTCAGCTGTGTACTTCACTCTGGCATCCGGAGTAGAGATGTGGAATTACTAGTTCCGCTGCATTACGAGTTCTACGGCACGTAACCCCTGGCTGGAGCACAGTCACATGCGCTGGGTGCCGCGGTGGCAGATTGCGCCCTCGAGGCAGCAGCCGGCGGCAGCCGTGGCCGTCCCGGGCGCCCGCAGAGGTGAAGACATTAGCGGCGCGTCGGCGTGCGCTCGCTGCAGGTAACGCACCGCAGCAGATTGGATCGGATTCCGATAGCGTCCGGCGGGCTGAGAAATCACTGGCTGCGCCCGGCCCCTCCTGCATTACAATCGCGCCGGCGCGCGTGTTTCGCATGCGGGCCACTGTCTCCCGAAGATGGCGCCGCCGGCTGGTCCGAAACTTGTTCCTCTCATTACGGAGCGCTACAGTCGGAGCCGCGACCGCCACACTTCTGTCATCTGGTCGCCACCCTCTCCCGTGTTAATGCCCCATCCTCCAAACTTTAACGTACTACGAGGGGTAGTCACAAAGTTTTAATCGCCGTGTCAAAAAAATCGAGCAGTGACCGTGAAAATTGGTAATGATTGTTAGTCCTTCTCTGCATACTCACCCTGCAATGTACTGTGGTTTTCGTGCATCTGCTGCTACATTAACCTGCCCCCATGCCAGGCGCGAACCGCTACAGCTGTATTAGTGCCGTAGGTTCTATTAATCGCACGCATCGTCGAGGGCTCGAGCTTCTTAGCGTTTTATTCTTGTAATAGCAGCCCAAAAATTGCTGTTTATTTAGTTTTTAAGTTGTTGCTGATTCTTTGTTTCGACACTCCAAAGTCACAGCTAATGTCTATGTCATAGTAGGCAATAAAATATCATTTAAACACATATAAAATTCTGACTTATATTCGCAAAATAATTACCTCAGTACTGATGCTTACGGAACTCGCATTTCTGTATAATGTTTGGAAGCAATCCTTCAAAAAAACTCCCGTATTTCCTGAATTGAATGCCAGCAATCGTAACTTTCACAAATCATAGATATTAGTAGATATTTACTTCAGAGTATGCTTATGAGACCGCAAAATCTACCTTAGAAGCATACAGTTCAGAAATAGACAGACACACTTCAGTAAATAACGCAAACTAATATTGTTACTAAATTATACAATAATTACATGACTCCCAACCCCAACACAGTACATAAGGAAATACGAACAATAAAAAAATAAAATACATAGCAACTGCTTATATGGGTCCAATCTCGAACTAAGTTAACACATTATTCAGACCTAACAGATATACAGCTAGCTTTTCGAACCACTAACGACGTGAAACAGAAATTACGATCACGTAACACAAGACCACCAATCTAACCTAGCCGTGCTATATACATAATCACATGTAACAACTGTAATAATATCTACATAGGCCAGATCTGAAGAAACTTCTCACACGGTTTAAAGAACACATTCGGAATAGCGAATAAAACCAATCAAAATTTTTTTGTCTGCGTACAACATAGTCGACACACGGCAGATACAACTGAACATACATTGCAGCTACTCCATTAAATTGCGAAGGGTGCAACCATGAACATTCTTGAGGAACTTGAAATTTATACGTATATAAGAAACCAAGGACAAGACATATAACGAATAGACGGATCTTAAACATCATTTTTTTAAATTCAGATTAAAGACGAATAAATTCAAAGGACAGTGCACAGCCAAAGATGGCGTAGACCAAAATCAAGCGTTAACACCGTTGCTCATACACACACACCCTGGAAACATACGGCAGTGAGTTAATACAATTAGTTCGAGAATGTCACAATTTACGAAAAATTATCGCAAACAACAGTTAACAAAAGCACACTGGTCAAGTAATAAACTCCTACCCAGAAAACACCTCTAAATTAGTGGCATCTACGGTCGCCAGAAGCGTGAACTACTATGAACGTAAAACAACAACCATAAGTACACGCGCAAAAAAATAGTATGTATCTCATCTGTGTAACAGTGCTTATACTTCGTAAACACATTCCATCGTAGTTCTGAAGCTGTCAAATTTCTGTCATAACTACCTTAATCCAGCAAATGTAGAACGACAATCAAAATGCAGTTACCAAAGATATTATATGTATGTCAATCCACGTAGGCTGTATGTACGTAAGTAAGGATAAATGTTCAATGTTCGACTATAACATAAAGACATATTACCAAAGTAGGGTCACCCACATTGTCCGGCAGTTCACTCGATAGTGACAATTGAGCCGAAACAGATCTGTAGTGACAGTGAAAGAAATGAAAATTATTATCACACAGCAGCGAGTCTGGACACTCCTTATGAAAAAAAACACGTATCTATTTGCTGTATAGGATATGATCACTAACAGACCAGAATAGGTATATTAATATTTTCCAGTACGATCCCCACGTAACTCACCGTGTTTTGTACGGCGGAAAAGACGGGATGGTACAGCATTCTACCTCTGCTTCATTGCAGACCTTGGTAGCTTAATTATGAATTTTCGCTGTCAAGAAAACATTACATGTATACAATGATCTCGCCATCATTCAAGAAATGCCTGCAACAGAATACTTTCTTCATACCAGGAATAGGGGTGTTACGAGAGCACAGGGAGTGAGGCACAATTTGGTAGCTCATAGAAGCACGATGTGTGACTGTATCCGCTGTAGAATGAGTTGTGGTGTTGTTGCGGAATAAAACAGCGCCTCAGAGTGCTTCTGGGGACGCAGTTTTCACAGGCTCACGTAACCAGGGCAGGAGATACCACAGTATGCTCTCTGTAACAGTTTGCGTCTTACAAGCATAATCTGTCAGCACCACTCCATGGCAGTTCCGAAAAAGCACAGCATCACTTTGGTTGCGTATATTCGTGTTTTTCAGCTCTGGCGAGTGCACATATCCCCGCTGCTCGCTTTGTCCCTTTTTCTTGGAGTCACAGTGAAGCACCCTGCACTCGATCATCATTATTAGGGGACTAAGGACGTCATTTGGATTGGCCTGCCACAGCTGCAACACTTCCGCTTATGCGTTCGCCGCGCTTTCGGGATGCGTGAGAAGTGACAGGACTCGGTCGTGTGCAAAATGTCGCGTAAGACGCTGAAAACTGTTAAGTGTCTTCTTGGGGAAACAGAACATTCAGTTAAGCGTGCGGGTGACCGAGTTACTACAGAGTTTTGCTTATTTTTGACAGAACCCCTTTTAACGACGCATTCGCAACTGGTTTCGATCGACAATGGCCCTCTTTCAACGGTACGGGCGACATTTGGTAAACAAATGTTCATGCTTGGTTAAACCAAGGACAACGCATGAACAGATGTTCAGCAAATGCCGACCAACGCGTCTGAAGATGACCATTGTAGGCCGAAACTAGTTATGATTGTGCCATAAAACGCGATGTGTCAGAAAGAAAGAAAACATTGTAACAGCTGACATGGCTGCACAAATAATCGCCCAGCCCGAGCCATGTTTCATTCTTTGGACGCAAAACTCTGCCAGTAATTGTAAACAGTGCGAAATGAGATGACATTCATCCATTGCTCCATGGTCCAGGTTTTTTGGCGTCAGTATAACCCTTTCCCGTTAAGTGTGTTTGCATGACTGAAGAATACATTTGGAAATCCAACTCGCCGTGCAGTTCCTCTTTCTAGAATTCGCTCCATGTCGTTTCGGTGTTGACAGGGTTCGCGAGGGCGGCATTCAGTTCCGCACTGAATTTTGCAGCTGTCTTCCTGTTATTTTTCATCAAAATACACTTCAATGATCATCTGCCACGATCACTCGTCACAGACTTTCGTCCACATTGTGACTTAAAAAGCATGATATTCTTCCGCTTTCCCTGTACGCGTAATAAATTTCCGATACCTTTGTTATAGAAGCAACCACCAGCAATTTGCTCACGTTCGAAATCACTGAGCTCCGACATAATGTACTCACCACAGGTCACAGCACTGTTCTTACCACAGCTGACACGTAACTCACTGAGCATGTTGCTGAGGAGCCGTCCGTGGTCGAACACAACCTGTAGGCTTGGGTAGCATCTGCATATATGTTGAGGCACGCTTTTTTTGCGGTGCTTCCATATTTTTCTTCAACTCCTCTATATCCGCCACCCCGGATTATTAATATAATATTTTGTATTTCAGAGTATTGTCGGTTTTGTAATTATGATATTTAAGGCCTCATTCAAACTGTGAACATCTTCATATCTGTAAAAACCAATAAAATACGTTGTTAGTTTGATCTTACGTACCTATTGTAACACACACTTATCATAAATGTAAACTGTACACGACACCCATTCTAGTTGCAAAGCAAGCTGTCAGATTTATGTGCTGTGAGCAGCTCTAATGTGTCACTAATGTGGGTGGTTTACGAAGCCAGGAATTGTAAAGGCAAAGCGTGTGGGCGGTGACAAGGACAGGCGAGCGGAGGAAGTGCGCTGCACTCTGTGCCTATTCGCAGGTTACGAGAAGGGAACGCTCTCTGGCGGAATGTTCGCAAAAGAAACACATTAAAAATGTGAACTGCGACAGTATACTCCATTCTACTTTTAATCTTTTTACACTGACAGTAATTTTATTTTAACTTCGTAACTGTTTTGTTTTAACAAATTTACTTTTCATCTTTATGCACTACAAATACAGAATGACAATTCCTAACATGCTCGCTGACTGTGAATTGATTATTCGTTACTGAATTGTCAAGGTTGCGGACTGGACATAAACCCGACGGATTGTTCTGCATCTACAATGGGTATCGTAGACATTTTTACATTTATCGTGGTGAGTGTTTCAAGTAAGGTATATAAGATCGAATCTGCCATGTCTTTTACTCGTCTGTCCAGATCTGAAGTTATTCAAAAATTTTTAATATAACCAGTAATCATTACAAAGACAAGTGCGACATTAGACTGTAACAACAAATATTACTTTAAGCTTTTGTATGTCCATTCTTTTAGCAGGAGGTCTTTGGGAAGTTGAAACTGATAGCGACAAAATAAATTGAAATCATAAGCACGGCTATAGGTGTTTTTGTTTGTCACAGTATTACATTATGTACCAGTCTAAAGTGCTAACCGGTGCAGCGACTTTCTAAAACGTATTCCCAAGACCGCTCCTAAATCGTCTGCTTTGCTAAACCTGACCAGCCACCTGTCGCAGTCCCAACAGCGATTTTGCCGTAAATAAAACACACTGTACTATTAATTTAAATAAAAAGCAATTTTATACGTTATTCTGAAATTTTTTAATACAGGTTCGCTCATTACATTGCACAAAATTTAAGACCTGCGATTGATGTATTCTGGCGTTTTGCACTAGAAATTAAAACTGATAATTAACAGATAATTATTAATCACCTTTGAGTCTGTGTTATTTTGGACGGATTAAAACGCTTGCTATGGCCTAGTGATTATCTGTTCCAGTTGCGCTGCCAAACATTGACGTAAATTACGCTTTTTGAAGTTTTGATGAAACTAACTGCAAACGAAGTGCCTTTTTGTACGGTCCAATTGTCGGTGAAACTCAACATCGTCTTTGATGTCTTCAGTTCATTACCTCTTTTCAGTCCACAAAAACTGGTAATTTAGTGATACATGAAGAATAAAACAAGATATATAGAGACAATATGAAACAAGTTTTTCCATAGCATAGGTACGACTGGGGAACTCGGAGAATTATTTGAGCACTTTGCTTTCCCAACTAGGTTTTTACTTAAAATTGTGCGTGAATCAAATTGTAATGAAGGTTAACAATTTATTTAGTGGTAGCTAAAGAAATATAAACCTGAGGAATATAAAATGTCTAGAGTTTTGTACTTGTTGAGTCGATGCATTAAGCCGACATATATCCTGCCAGTCACAAGAATTTAGCGTTTTCTGAACGCTGCTAAGTACATTCAGATAACATCCTTTCGAAGAAGGATATTCGACCAGTATTCTGCCTCCAACATGTAGCTAGTACATGGTTCATCGGAATTAGATACGAAATCTTAGACATAGTACACAGGCGTGTGCAGATTGAAATTTCCTGGACAGTGGTTAGCGGATTGTGTACTGTGGCGTGCTGAAAAGAAATGGCACTGAGTTTTTTATTCCATTCTCAATCTCAGTTAAGGTATTACGCTCTTTAAAAAAAAAGAAAAAAAAACGCACCACGAAGGAATTATCCGGATAGGACGGAAATCATTAGATGAAAATGTTGCTCTATGACGCATGGCATCCCAGACCATCAGCCACGGTTACGCCAACCTGAATGTCGCCCGCCATACGGCCCGCCCGACAACCAGGACTGTCGGTGTGGGATACCATTTCTTTTCATAGCTGGACTCCTTTCAGCTGTCATCTACCGCACCCGTCGACAACGGTTCGTCGAGCATATTCTACGTCCCAATTTGTTCTCCTTAATAGCAAGTCATCCTGGGCTTGTATTTCAGCAAGATAATGCCCGCCCTCACATGGCGAGAGTTTCTACTTCTTCTCATCGTGCTTGTCAACCTTCATCAGCAAGGTCGCCGGATCTTTCCCCGACTGAGAAAGTTTGGAGCATTATGGGCAGGGCCTTACAAATGTCTTGGGATTCTGACGACCTAACTCGCCAGTTGGACAGAATCTGGCACAATATACATTAGGTGGACGTACGAAAAGTCTGTCAATCAGTGCCAAGCCGAATAACTTCTCCCATAAGGGCCACGCGTGGAACAACGCCTTATTAATTTTTTCAATTTTGGTAGCCCCTTTTCTTGAACAAATCATTAAACGTTTCTGAAATTGTAATCATTGTACACCACAGCTACCTATTTCCCTCCCTTTCGGGTAAGTCCCTCATGTGCGTCCCTTTTTTAATCTTAGAGTGTACATGTCACCCATGTTACTCGGTCAACTTTCCGCTTCGCTAATGCAAGTTGCAACCAACTACCACTGGAGGTCTCCTAATTGTAAAGTGTAACATGGCGATGTGCAATGTAACTGTGTGAGTGAGTGAGAAAGAGTGTGCTGTGGTCGTGTGTCTGGCCACCCACACATGGGGCACCTTCCCGTTGACAATGACAATGCCAGACCGCACACAAACGCTGCGACGTATGTAACAATTCTACGTCTTTAGTTCACCGTCATCAATCTTCCTCCATAATGTTCCAACCTGGCCGCATCACCTATTTCCAGAGCTCTCAAGGACTTCACTATGATAGTGATGAAGGTGCGCAAGCAGAGGTGAGATGAGGTCGTCGCTTCAATCTGCACATATCTATTAATTAGTTTAGCTTAATCAAGTTTATCGCATGGGAAGAAGTCATGATTACAACTAATAAAGGGGCGCCGTAGCGACGGACCCCCGACGTGTTTTACGGGTGGCGGCAGCCGCCTGGTAGTCTCCTGCGACGGTGCAGAGGTCTCACGTCGCGAGGCAGTCGGTCCACCGCTTTCCCTCGCTCTGGCCGGCCGTATCGGGGATCTGCGCCGTGGAACGCGCTGTCCCGGACCGTGAAAACCGATCGGAATAAATCGGGCTGTGAATAATACAGGGCGAGCGTCCGACCGCCTGTTTACTGGCAGGGATTTCGGCAGCGCCGCCGGCAGCCGTTTCCACCTGAGAGGTTGAAGCGAGGCCGACGCCTACGTCTCGGCCAGAGACTATCGTTTCTCTTCCTACACTTTTATGTTTTCCGCCGTGTCGCCCCGAACAATTTACTTTCGTTTTTCTTCGCAGTGGCTGTTTTTCGATGCGGTGTTTATGTTCCATCGATAATCTGCTGCTGAAGCTTTAAACGTTTTCTGTGTAGTGCGCCAATACCTCGACGATGTTTTGGGAGTGCAGCTGGTCGCCATCTATTACCGCAGCGACTGACTAGCGCTGCTGCATGGCGGTAGCAAGCAGCGATGTGCAGGCCAGCAACCGAGGCGGGGTACTCAGTAACTGCTAGAGTTCCTGTTAGCCGGCCGCTGGTGACCGAGCGGTTCTAGGCACTTCAGTCTGGAACCGCGCGACCGCTACGGACGCAGGTTCGAATCGTGCCTCGGGAATGGATGTGGGTGATGTCCTTAGGTTAGTTAGGTTTAAGTAGTTCGAAGTTCTAGGGGACTGATGACCTGAGATGTCAAGTCCCATAGTGCTCAGAGTCATTTGAACCATTTGGTTCCTGTTATTTTTCTTGTTCAGATCTCCGTGTTGACACATATCGATAAAATGAACATCGCACGAGACTAGAGTTGTAAAACTGCCGTAGTTCATCAAAAGCAAGCGTACACTACCGGATTTTTCGTAGTAGTTGTGGCCAACTAAGATGGTAATCGCGTTACTTGTACGTTACGTGTGTTGTATATCTGTCGCTTGCTACCTCATTGAATTGTTCACGTATGCAGTCAGTATCTTACTAAATTTCTCTATAAACTGGAAGCACTGAACTGTACATTAAGGGCGAGCGTTATCCACGGCACATCTTTGTTCCAAATAGTCATCCTCGTCTCTGTTACAGCAGAATTGAAATTGTCAACCGTTAGTTCAGAGCAATGTTGTAGTAAAAACAAAATAAAGAAAAAAACAATTTATATCTATCATGTAGCGCTTTAAGACGCACTATCATCAAAATAAATGCAAAACAAATAAAAAATCACAAAACAAAGCGCATCAAACACCGTTATAGTACTTCGTCGAGCCTATATAAAATTTTTGTAGTGTACCGCACTTACCAATATTAACAAAAAAACTCTTGTGATCGTAATGAACGTTATATTGATTACAAAATAATACTAATAGTTAAATAGATTTTATTTACGTTTGTCCATGTTCTAATATTTGTGAATTCCTAAGGGGACAAACTACTGAGGTCATCGGTCCCTAGACTTACACACTACTTAAACTACCTTAGACTAACTTACGCTAAGGACAGCACACACACCCATGCCCGAGGAAGGACTTGAACCTCCGGCGGGAGGGGCCACACAGTCCGTGAAATGGCGCCTCATACCGCGCAGCCACTCCGTGTGGAGTTTGTCCATGAAAATCCTACTTACATCAAAAGTAATTGCTTTGGTTTTGTAAGAGCGCAGACCTTACGCAATAAAAGAGTTTTTCTTACTTACATAATGTAATTTACTTAGCATTTACTACCGAACCATAGGTTTGCTAGAGAGCAACTCTACATTAGACTGATACGGGGCCACTCTGTTGAATGCGAATATGATATTCCACTTTAAAAATAATTTCGATTGTAAAGACACACAAACTGACGCTTTTCGTGCGCTGCATGAAATATTGGACGGGCTGTATATTTGGGCCGATTGCAACTACGCATACCAAAAAAGAAAAGAAAAGAAATTACAAATATCTGACGCAACACCAGAGAAGAAGCGCCTGACGACTTTCATGAGAGACACCTAACCAGCTGTGCTGCATCTCGTACTACCTAACACAGTAAGCTGGTACAGTGATTTTCAGATAGAAAACCTAAAGAACGAATTTCTTAAACTCGAGAAATATTTTATACAAGCACATCGACAATGTTAATTTCACTCTGTCTACGACCTTTCAGATGGAGCATACGATTGGATCAGACATGCCATACGAATGCCACAGAGTCCCTACACCCTGCTGCCTCCCAGGGACCAATAATAAAACATTCTAGCTTCACCAGGAAGCGTCAGCACACATATAACTCTAACAATAGTTGTTTCCCATGTGATGACTTTCGAACTAAATAGCGTATACTTTTATTCAGTTATCAGACTTCAGTAGCGTTTCATATATACTCGTTTTTATGTCGTTCCATAGACATGTGCTGATAACATTCATATAATTGTGCAGTTATATGATATTGGTCACGAGAATATAAATTTCACGCCCGTGGATTTGGAGCAAACCATTGTAGCAAACAGCGTAATATCAAAATTTATATTCTAATTACCACTGCTGGATAATTTTGTGAATGTCATTAGCAAAAGTCTTGGACATTTATGGCCTGTAGGTTGCAGTTCTTAAGCAGAGATGGAGATGGCTGTACAGGACAGGCTAGCTTGGTGAGATGCATCAAACCAGTCTTCAGACTGAAGCCCACAGTAACAAGAGATTACAAGGGCCGTTCAATAAGTGTCTTAACACATTTTTTTCTGAAAGCAACTTGTTTTTATCAAGGACTCCAATGCATCGTGTTACTGCCCACTCTTTTGGGGACAAAACTCTATTTTCCAGCACAATCTTGAGGCCCTGCGTCACGTTACTGTCAGTGCCTGTGCACCTGCGTCGTACCACTCTGCTGCTCGACGTCTGAGCCGAGGTCTTTCTGCATCAGGAACCTCTCCACCATTCATGCACTGCTTCCTGCGCAAGGTGGTCCTTAGTTGCTCCTTATGGTCTTCTGACAGGTGGCGAGGAACCAAGTTTGAGTACCCTAGTTGGTGGACGAAAGTGTCAGCGCTACCAACAAAGACGTGAAGTTGTGCAGCAAGGTGTTCGACTGTGGTCTGTCGATCACCTCTCGAACGAGAGTTTCCGCACGTTCGAATACTGCGGCAGTGACAGCTGCGTGTGGAATGAAATCTGTCAGTAGAGGAAAGCGAAATCCACATAATTTATATGTTTTTAAAGTCGTAAATACAGTCCTACAGCAAGTATTATAGAGAGTACTTCTTATGTATATTAAGTTTATTTGAAAATCCTCCAAGCATTCCCCTCCCTACGGTAACCCATACCTAGGGTATTTGTCGTCAGTAATGTTACAAATCAGTCCAATCATCCGGAAAACTGTGGCTGCACTGTTAGTACTGATGATTTTCGGTTATTTTTACCTCACCCTCCCCAAGTCCACACCGCTCACGTATGGGTACTAGGTAGTCTACGTCTTATTCCTAAATATTTTCTTTCCAGAGAGTAAATCATATCTATCGAGATGGTAGAAATTTCTCACGTGTACCTGAGTTCTGTTTAACCCTCCCCACAACTTTCAAGTATAATACAGGTGCTAGGAGTACCTTGACCACGTGCGACTTACTTTCCCAGACTGTGAGGTACACATGTGTACTGAAATTGACTGAAACTGCTAAGCGCCTCAGATGAGCTAGTTTTGTCCCCTCGGTTTTGATACAGAATGACCGTTGCAATACTGACGCTCGGTGAAAGCATGCCTTCCTGCTAGTGGCACAGAATGTCAGCACAATTAGAACATTTTTGTTGTCCTATGTCGTAGCAACACGCTATATACGTGGAGAGATCTATTTTTGTCGTGGTCTTCAGTCACAAAACTGGTTTGACGCTGCCCTCCAAGCTAGTGTAACCTGTGGAAGAATCTCCATTTCTGCATAACAATTGCAACTGGATCTCCTAACTCTAGTGAACCCTTTAATTTTCACCCTCACGACATCGTTGCCTCCATTATCAAATTAACGATTCTATTGTCTATTGTGTCAACTTTCAATACCCACATTTCACTTCTGCACAAGGCTACGCTCCAGACAGATAGCTACAGAAAAGTCTTACGAACACGTTTATTCTCACGGAGTGCAGATTCTCTCTCACCAATGCGCATGTCTCTATCTACAAATGCCAGCTACTGCATCTGACCTTTTAAACTAGTTCCCGCCTGCTCCGCTGCTGGGCAAATGTCGCTTCCTTTGTGGGTGGTGGTACATGTAGTACGTCCACAGAGGAAAATTGACAGTGACAGTTGGCCAAGAGGAGGAAAGCCAGACGGCGTTTCGTCCGTAGTAACACCTCCTGAAACCGCCAAGTCTCGACCGCACTCTCCTGCCACAGACGGCCCGGGTGCGGGTCTTCGCCGCACGGAAAAAAATAAAACGGGACTCGGGAAAAATCCTTCAGAAAGCAACTCGGCAACTTCTGCGGAGCACGCTTTTTATTGCCAGTCCGTCAGCTGTGGGCACACAAAAAGGAAGCGAGCCTGCAGCCGGCAGCCGGCGCCACTCTGCCCCTCCTCTCGTCTGCCGGCGTCGCGACGCCTCGCGCCACTGGCTGTCGGCGCGCTTAGCGCCGGCGCCAGAGACGGACGCGGCCCGCCAGAAATGAAATCTCCGGTGATTCGCTGGCTGCCTGATGCGCGCCCACGCGGCCGTAGTCCGGGCAACGGCGCGCAACCGCCAATTTGTCGTGGCGAGGCGGGCCGCGGCGCCCAGCGTCTCCCCTGCCTGACGTCGCCGCAGCCTCTGTCCTGTCCTCAGCCCCATTCCGCGCCACATTTAATACCCGGCTTGCGGGAAGCTCCAGATATCTGACAGCCCAGGGTATTTTCGCTCACTTTAGCAAATTTGGTGAGCAACCACCATCCATTTCGACTCTTTATCACCTTTTGGGCAGCTGCGTAATTCTGAAGGGTTTCATTCCACATGTTCGTTGACACTTTACCATCCCGAAGTACACTTAGAGCTGTAAAACTACCGTAGGCTACCGTAGACTGTCTCAAGTAAGTGTGGACTCCTTCGCTTTGGTCTGCCGCGCGGCAAACCCGCGCGGTCAAGGGCGTGTTGACACATTCTGTGCGGCTGCCCGGCTGCCCGTCGGAGGTTCGAATCCTCCCTCAGTCATGGGTCTTGTGTTGTCCTTAGCGTAAGTTAGTCAAGTTAGTTTAAGTAGTGTGTAAGACTAGTGACCGATGACGTTCGCAGTTTGGTCCCTTATCAATTCACAGACATTTCAACAGTTTTTGCTTTGGCCATTTAAGTTCGTAACTACACTATCTTATGTTGTGTGTGTTGCATTTCGAACGCTTTGTTTGCATATCCGATCAGTGTCACTGAATTCCCCTAGAAAACGGAAGCAGTGAGCCGTCTGGAAATCGAGTAACAGTATGCAGGGTGTTACAAAAAGGTACGGCCAAACTTTCAGGAAACATTCCTCACACACAAAGAAAGAAAATATGTTATCTGTCCGGAAACGCTTACTTTCCATGTTAGAGCTCATTTTATTGCTTCTCTTTAAATCACGGAAACGCTTACTTTCCATGTTAGAGCTCATTTTATTACTTCTCTTCAAATCACATTAATCGTGGAATGGAAACACACAGTAACAGAACGTACCAGCGTGACTTCAAACGCCTTGTTACAGGAAATGTTCAAAATCTCCTCCGTTAGCGAGGATACATGCATCTACCCTCCGCCGCATGGAATCCCTGATGCGCTTATGCAGCCCTGGAGAATGGCGTATTGTATCACAGCCGTCCACAATACGAGCACGTAGAGTCTCTACATTTGGTACTGGGGTTGCGTAGACAAGAGCTTTCAAATGCCCCCATAAATGAAAGTCAAGGGGGTTCAGGTCAGGAGAGCGTGGAGGCCACGGAATTGGTCCGCCTCTACCAATCCATCGGTCACCGAATCTGCTGTTGAGAAGCGTACGAACACTTCGACTGAAATGTGCAGGAGCTCCATCGTGCATGAACCACATGTTGTGTCGTAATTGTAAAGGCACATGTTCTAGCAGCACAGGTAGAGAATCCCGTATGAAATCATGGCGGTGAATCGGGGAAGTACAGTACATACTGACGAAACTAAACTGAGCTCTAACATGGAAACTAAGCGTTTCCGGACACATGTCCACATAACATTTTTTCTTTATTTGTGTGTGAGGAATGTTTCCTGAACGTTTTGGCCGTACCTTTTTGTAACACCCTGTATATAACAGGTCATGTAACCTATGGAGCTTGTTTGTTCGAGGTAGTTATCCTTCTGTTTGTTACTTAAAGGAAACAGTCTTTACAGCAAAATTGAAACTTTCAATATGTAGTTCAGGTGTATATGTAGTTCAGGTGTATTTCACGTTACAAATCAACAGTTTTCGAATAAAACCTGAACTAAATAATGAGTTTCAATTTTGCTGTAAATATATATAGTTAGGAAACGTAATTTCTAAAGAAAAGGATGTAATTTCAAAAAATACACAGCGTAAAGATATAAATCATCGCGTCAATACCACGTCGAGCTTATATAAAACATGCTTCTGTTATTTATAAAAAAACTGTAGCACTTATTAATAGTAATAGTAAAAGGAAACTCTTTCCTTTAATGATCGAGAACATTCTATAGACGACATAAAAACAATAATAATGTAGATTTGTCTATGTTTCTTCGTCAGTCCTAAGTAAAATTACTCAAATTTAATCATCTTATGCAGACTAGGAATATTTTAGGATGAAATAAAAAGTTATTATGAACACGTATTTATACAAAGTCATTTTTATGTAACTGAAGAATCGATACCCGCTTGTGTCGTAGGTTTCTTATTGTATCATTTGCTTGATTGCTTGATCAGTTCTTCGTGACATTGACGGTATTAGATAAATAAACTTTCACTCCATTCAGAGCTGATGCCCGTCATCAATAACTCCCTCGAAATGTCATTCTGAGGAAACTTTTACCACTTCTGAATCGTCTTTTGGGTAAAGTCCTGAAAATAGTTGGCTTGGAACTGCTTTGAAGATACGAAGGTAGTCATAAACTATCAGTTAACAGTTATTTATTTTATTCTTTTTAGGTACGTGTCTACAGCCCTGGTACACATTGGGATCTTCGTGCCAAAGTACAGTACCACTGTTGTAAGGAAGCCTTGGTCAAAGTTCAAGAGGCCGCGCCATTTTCTTTTGGGCCTCTGGCAGGTCGATACGGTGCTGTGTCGATGAATTTCAAAGTGTACCAGGACAGCAACCAGTTACCTGTAAACAGAAAAAAATCGTAATGAAAGTCATTAAATTAAAACTTTATCACTACCCTCATAAGTCTCCCCATCGCATCCCAGAGATGCTCCACAGGTCACAAATCTGAGGATCCGGTAGGTCAGTCAAGGATCTGTACAGTCCTGATACCGTTTGCGGTGTGATCTGCAGTCTGGGGCAATGCGTCTTTCTGATATATGTCATTTGCTACCTTGGTTAAGAACGATAAGACAACACGGTTTACCAGTCAATCCACATTATGGTGGAACTGCTAATTTAGTCGTTTTATCATATCCAGTAGCTCCCAACATGACCATTCCATCATTCAGCTTCATAGAAAGTTCATTGTAGGAACTGGAGAGGTACGGCTCTCGAGATTCACCGCTTCCTGCGACCTCACACCATGTCGCCTACGAACGCGATGGCCTACCTCTGACAGCCGTAAACAGAACCCAGACTTATTGCCCCCTAGTAGCACACAATGCTCCAGCCGACTATGGCTTACACTATCCAAATCTCTCGTACTTTGTGGAACGGTGTCGTCGATAAACGACGCGTGGAAACTCCACATCTCTATCCACTTTCCAGTAATGTCCTCCTGACGGTTCGTGGTGAAACTCTGGCTATAACCTCGGTTACTGTTGCTATCCACGTGTGTGTCAAACACAGTCGAGCAATTTTACGATCTTCTCGTGGCGTGGCCCCTCTGGAACAGCTCGTCGCAACGTTTCCCTTTTAGATCTTCTCGTGGCGTGGCCTCTTTGGAACAGCCCGTCCCAACGCTTTTTGACACACTCTTAGCCTAAGGGTTTCTAGTCACCACTCATTCCGCATAAAATTGTCTTGTGCGATCTGTCACTATGATGCTCTCACGTCCATATTGCCAGTGAATCGATCATTCTCAAAGTCAGAAAGACAACAAGGTACTGCAAATGCACATGGTTTGGGCTTGTGTTCCTCGCTAGAGTGGAGGCCTGAAACAAACCAGTTATATGACTGAAGGCAACAACGGTAACACAGTGCAGCCGTCGGACTAGATGCAAAACCGTTCTTGGTGCCTTATAAGTGAATCATACAGCCAGCAGGTCACTGACTTAGCTCATCTTTCGGACGACTGTAGTTCATACTTAGATGTTACGTAATATGCTGTTCTAGCACGTTGTGTGGCTTAAGCGTTTTCGAAGTTAAAAGTTTCACGAAAGTGCTGGAGATCGCGGTGCGAGGGCTGTAGTTGAGCAGTAATGTTAGCGCAACCACCTAACGAGGCAGACTATAAATTTTCGCGTACTGGTTGAGAGTGTCGTTTTTCTTTTTTTTCTTGTTATCTTGCACCAAACACTTTTACCAGTACCACTACAAAGGCTTATGCGTCTTTGGAAGGAAACAATAAAAATAATAATATTGGTAATCACTGTGTGTATACCTCAACGGCCATTCTTTTAAATGTTGATGAAATATTTTTTCAGCTGACATTGTTAACGACACAGTGTGTGTCGCAGAAAGTAGCATTCATAAAAAGTGCTTGGTGCAAGTCTGTGTTATGTTTTGATGTTTTTATAATCGATCCCACTACAATTGCAGGAGGTCTAACAGTGACCACAAGGAATAAATAATAACTATAATGACTTCACTGCGATAATTTCACAAAACGCGCTGGAATGTATCAGTACGTAAATATTCACCTTATCACAAATTCTTAGCATACTTCCATTAAAATTTCGTCACGAATGTACCAAAATGATTGTTATTATTACATTATCATAACAGTAAACACAGCAGATGATATCACTATGGTGGATATCGTCCTTTATCACTTGTCGGGCATTTTCCAAGGGTGTAGCACTACCTGATGTTTCGGCAGATCATTAGATTATTCGTGCAGACTACAGTAACGTGGCTTTTTGTTGGTGGCGGCTGGATACTTCCTCATCGCCAATGGATTTCAAGTGATCACTAAAATCTTCCGACACTGCTCCAGTGCGCCAAGAACCACTGGGACCTCCTTCAGTGCTTTACGACAGAGTCGCTCGAGTTCGGTTTTCATTTCTTAGTATCTGTCAAGTTTTTCAAGTTATTTTTTCAAAGATTCTGCTATCACCTGGCAAGGCAATATCGATGTTCGTACTTTCTTTTTCTCCATAACTGCGATGTATGCTATATTGTGTTAAAAATTATTATTATTAATATGTCACGTATGAGCCACTATGGACTATGGTTTTTTGGACTGTTTCTCCTTTTTTTCTTCCACATTTCTCTCACCATTTCTCCGTATACCTCTCTTCCTGCTCGTGTCCAAGTGGTTCCAGCCTACTTGTTGAAATTTTCGTGGAAACCTTTGGGATCTTATATTCCTTTCTGAGTGGCAGTCATTCTTCAATATGCTGTGAAGTAATTTAGAGGCCTTGGATGACCCATCATTTCTGAACCATGTCTTATCTAGTTTTATTTTACCGAAGAAAGTGCACACTTTTTTCGTCATTCTGTTAGGATTCATCCTTTGGATGTGGCCATAGAAAGCTATCCTTCTTTTCCTAATCATATCTATAGTTTTTTCAACATGTGGTGACTAGTATGATATCTTCCTTATTGTGTTTGCTCTTTCACTGGTCCCTAATTTTTTTCTAGCAGTTTTCTTTCGGTGATTTCCAGTGCTTCCAACATAGGCTATGTGGTTAGAGGTAACAGTTCTGCTGCTTAACGTGCTTCTGGGCGAATCACTGTAGACTAGTGCGTAAGCTTTCAAATTATATACGCACTGTTTTCATCTTACTGAATCTTGCTGCAACGGCTTTTTGTTCAAAATGTCTTGTTCAATAACTACTCCTAGGTGCTAGAATTTGTTGCTTTTCACAATTTTTCCATATTCAATTTTCATTATCTTACAGCTTGCCTTAACATTTGTTATAAGCTTATCTTCCTCAAAGGAGATCTATAAGCCTAATTCTTGAGCTTGTTCTACTAGCAAGTCTGTCTGTTTATTGCCTGTTTCCTCTGAATCAGAAAAAATAACTAGGTCGTCTACAAACTCTAGACTGTCTATAAGTTGTTCGTTTTGTAACCTAATCTAACTTCCACATCGATTAGAGAAAGGAAAAGACAGTGACGGAAAAAAATCGCAACACCAAATAGGAGATGTGCATCATGAACGAAAATTGGTAGGCGTGTTTCTACATCTGGCAAATGATGAACTCAAATTTTTCCATTATCGCGTAAGAGTTGAGCTATTAGCGCTACAATGAGGATGCAAATCAGGTTTGATTTAAATACGCGCTGTGACGGTCTTAATATTTAGTTACCTTTCACACTGGACGTGGTGAGTTGATGTTAGTCAAGAATGCCTCGAAGGCAACAAAGACGCCACTATCAATTCCTCACGTAGTTCGAACTAGGTTTTTTAATACGGTTACGAGAAGCTGGATGTTCCTTCCGCGATACTGCAGAAAGACTTGGCAGGAATGTAGCCACTGTACGTGAGAGATGGCAGCGGTGGTCACACGAAAGTACGGTGGCAAGGGGACAGGCCTCCGGACGAGAACGTGGCTCTATGTCACTCTGGTGAGTCGACCTTTTATGGTGCCTTTCATGTACAGCATCCGAGGGGGTGTTTCCCAACAGGATAACGCTCGCCCACACACCGCTGTTGTAACCTAACCTGATCTACACGGCGTCGACATGTTGCTTTCGCCTGCTCGATCACCAGATCTGTCCCGATCGCGCACATACGGAACGCCATCGGATGACAATTCCAGCATCATCCACAAGCGACATTAATCGTGCGACCAAGTGCGACAGGCACGGAACTGCATCCCAAACAACTGGCAACCGGCACCCGTACAACGCAATGCATGCACGTTTGCGGTTACACCGCATTTCGCATTTGGAATGGCGTGTCTCGCGGTTACATTAACCTGCGATATTGCGATGTTAATCACTGAAATATGTTGCCTAGACAAATGCGTTCCCGAAATTTCATCACCATACATCAATTATCTTTTGGTGTTGCGATTTTATTTCGTTAAAGTGTGAGTACGAGCAGACTACTAGTTTACCGGCTTAGTCAGTTGCTATAACGCCCGTCATTAGCGGTTGGCGGTCTCGTGTGGCAGTCAACATGCGCCATCTTGTATCCTCCGTTCCTGTAAAATGCATGACAAATGCATCAAACTATTTGCTGCAAGTACGTACTACAGCCGCGTGAAAAGTGAGCAAAGCAGGCGACCTGCTGGGTGTACGCTTACCTTTTTAGACCGGGTTTCGCGGGCCAGCCAGGCAGCCTGTGCGCGCCGGCCCTCCGCTGCCGCCGCCGCCGACGACAATGCGCCAGAGCGCCCCTCACCCAGCCGCTAATTGCAGCTGCTAATGCATGCCGCGCCGCTGCCCAAGTGCGTCCGCTCGGCCGCTGCAAGCAGACGGACTCCCCTCTTCCCCTCTACACTCCTCCCTCTTTTATTTCAAATTTTCCGGCAGCACTGAAAGTCGTCACGAGTTTCTCAGCTGCCTTGTCCGCTGTCCGCGTACTAATAGGGACGAGACCTATTACCCCGGCTGTATGGAAGCGACGTGGCTGCCTCGTCAGTGGCTTCACTGCACAAATTTTATATTTCCGAACCGCGTTTATTCCAGTACGTCACAAATGATAAAAATAATGACGACTGAATTGAGAAGGAGGGCACAGCATTCAAATTATCGTCACTACTGCACGCATTCTTTTTCTAGTAATAAATTATAATTAAGTAGGGTCTTTCCGCACTAAGCCACATATATTTTAATGTTTATTGGGTAGATCCAGCGTGTTTATGTACGAGGTGCGTTAAATACGAAATGCAAAACAGTTTTTTTTCTCGATAAGTATCGCTTCAGTGCCCTTATTAAAAGTTCGATTAACTCTGTCGCGTTTAACTCACAGGCACTCAGACATCTTCACACAGCCAAACAATACTCAGCACTCTCTCTAACGTAACATCTGGAATACATTGTTTGGTTACAAATAAACTGTAGTACTTCAGTTAAATCAGTCTAACGGGGATCTGTTTCATACTGATCACTGAAAAAGAAATGAAAAGAAAACATAGGGTGATGAGACAGCTACCCAGTAACAACATTAAAATCTTGTTTATCACAGCTTATTGACATGATCAAACACACTGCGAAAGCTTAAATCACGTATCGTATACGCCTTAGGCACTGTACATTGATTGGTATTCTCACCGTATGAGAAAGCATTTCGCTATAGGGCGGCGCGCTATATAATTCGCGAATTTTAATCCACTTAGTGGCGACGAAGTCCACCAGTCTTGACGTTGATCGATCATTTTTTCTGAGAAAAGTAGAATTCTGAACCAGTCAGGTGTAAAATAGAGAGAGCGCAATGTTATCATAACTTGTACAGAGAGCGGACTGAAGTTACGGAAGTCTGAAGATTTCAGACGGAGGCAACACTCGACAAGAAAGTGAGAGAGGTTTACGGTCTCTCGTCCTGGTTATTCGATCAGTGTATAAAGCAAGCGCCAAAGTAAAAGGGATTTACGTTCAGTGGCTACAATGAAAAAGATTAAATTTTTCTGATGATAGCATATTTCATATTTCCATCAGAGGTAGCAAAAGACTTGGATGGAATTGGTAGTTTCTTGAAAATAGGCTATATCATGAATTACAATAAAGTGTAAATATAAGCGAATGGAGTGTCATATCAGCGGATTTTGAAGAAATTAGTTTATAAAATGATATGCTTAGCAATTTGGCACCAAAATAACTCATGATGGCAGAGGCAAAGAGGATATAAAATGCAGACTGCCAATACAGAGAAAAGCGTTTGTGAAAAACGGAAATAGCTTAACTTCTGACAAAGGGCGCGCAGCGGCCACTGAGAATCCCGTCGGTTACCTCAAGATTGATTGGTTTGCTGATTTGTGGGAGGGGACCAAACAGCAAGGTCATCGGTTCCATCGGTCAGGGGAAGGATGGGGAAAGAAATCGGCCGTATCCTTTGAAAGCAACCATCCCAGGACTTGTGCGGTGTTACCTCAAGAGCTCTGCATAATTCACCTCAGCAGCTGCGACGTAGGTACTCTTTACGTACTGAGGAAGTCATCGTCTTTGTATATGGATATATAAATTCACTTTAACAAACATCTAGGTTTTCATATTTTTTGTCTGGGACAAAACATAGCAGAATAAAATTGAAAATAGTCTCCAGATTCTAACCATGGTTTTTGGACGGTTTCTCTTGGTTGTCAGGCAAATGAAGTAACTGGAATTCCCTTCTCAAGTATTCCACTTGACCATCATCACCAGTTTTCTGCTATATTAACAGGTCTTTTGCATCTCCAATTCATGACATCCATTGCTCCCTTCCCAATGCCGATGTATATGCTGCACTCCAACACATCATCCGGGATTTGAAATCTCTTCCCCTCTCACCTCGTCTTTCCTCCCACATACCCTCTTCAGACAGTTTTTATAGCCCCTCCTTCATTCTTGACGTGTATGCAACACAGTTAGGTTTCCATCTTTTTATTACATCTAGTAATTGCCTTTACTCTCCTACTCTTCTGAGTACCCGTTCACATTTCAGTCTATCCACCCAACTTATTATTTCTATCCTCCGCCATGTCCACATTTCAAAAACTCTGCCTCTCTTCCTCAGTGTCAGAGTTTCTATATTATACAGGGGACACTAAATACGAAAAACGTTTTTAGCCTTTCTTTAAATTTCTATCCACGTAGCTGCAGGAAATTCTCCTTTTTTTATAAAATAAGAAGTATTTGGTGAAAAGTACTTGACTCTGTCAAAGATCATTCCTCTAGCAGTACCGAAAAAGAAAATCACCTCAGCAGAAGCTAAAGAACAATTGTATGCTCAGTTCTGGAAGGCTAGTGAAAACCACATCCTCTAGAGCCAGAACAGCACTGTCTACCTGTTGACCGAAACGTTGACATCAAGCATAGCTTGCGACTGGGAATAAAACTGTTTTTAATACTTTTGGTTGTCATCCAAATCTCTCGACATTGTGCGTCGGACTGACATAAAATACCTGAACACTGTTCAAGAAATGGTCGTACAGACCTTTAACGTGCGTATTTCTGGTTACTTAAGGTAATTAACAGTTTACGCTTGTTGTGGGCGCAGGGAGCTCTGATGTAGTACGCAGTGAGCTACCGCCGGTGACGGCCGAGTGATCACTGACAGGGCCGGCCTTTTGCCGGAGCGGCCATCTGGCTGGCATGGCCGGTCTAACGACTACGGCCGGAGACGGCCAGATAGCGCCAGCCGGGGCCAGGCGCCGGATAATTGCACGTGGCAGGCTGGCAGGGCAGCCGCCACTGGCCGCCGTCCAACGCCTCTCAACAGGTCTCCCAGAACACCGACACAGCGCGTAAATCGATGTGGCCGGCCGCGGTCGCGGGCCTCATGCTCAGTGACGAGTTCCGCCTCGGACGGCTGGCGGCCATCTCGCTGTCTACCGGTTATGCTGCCCACTACGCCGATCCACAGCTCTAGTATACACTGAGCAACAGAATTATAAAGGCCACAGTTCAGAAGTTCATGTGACGTGTATGGTAGGTTAATGAAGTCACACACGCACCACATTTTACAATTGTGCCCAGTGCCACCAAGAACGTGTGACTCGATCGGAAGGTCGTTATGTCACCTCTTACCCTCTTCTTGACGCCTCTGTGATGGAGGTCAGAATCGTGACGCCCAGCGTTAAGGTCACTCGGTTTTCTTATCACTGGTCGAGGAAAACATTCCAATCACTCTGCCGGTCAGAATCAGCACGAAAAGGCCGCAGAGAGTCGCACAATGAACCTCAATGAAATCATCCCTTTCTTCGAGACGTTAATTCCCACATATTTCGCGGCCAAAACGACACTTCACAGTGCTGCGACCAACAGGAAGGCGTTCTTCGCAAGCTTCGTCACTGCTAACACGGCCGAGCGGTTCTAGGCCCTACAGTCTGGAACCGCGCGACCGCTACGGTCGCAGGTTCGAATATTGCCTCGGGCATTGATGCGTGATGTCCTTAGGTTAGTTAGGTGTAAGTAGTTGTAACTTCTAGGGGACTGATGACCTCAGAAGTTATGTCCCGTAGTGCTCAGAGCCATTTGAACCATTTTTTTTTTCTCTGCTGACACCCACGGGAGTTAGAGCCCTTCTCTGAGGACACTGTGGGGATGCATGCCATCGACGGTGATAGCAATCGCTTGGAGCGCACTGCGACCTCTGTTTCTGTTTCTGGAACCACAAGGGAGTGGTCAGAACCATTCGACGAAATTTGAAGGTCGGCAGAAGCAGCTAATTGTGCTTATCCTTTCTCAGCTCCCCTATTTTGGGTCCTCGTATGACGTGATCATTGGCGGAGAGGGGGCCAGGGTGGGGGGGGGAGGGGAGGGAATTGTGGCTTTGAAAAATACGTCAATAAAACGGCAAAGTGGCCCTCTAAGACCCCCCATGCTGACAAAAGGCTCGGTGGCACTCGCCCACCTTTACTGAGAATTGCACTTACACAGACAGAACCCGTGACGAGATTGCTAGGCGCCTGCAGACGAGCTACACTGCTGCCCTTTCGCCGCTACAATGCTGTTCTTGCGCCTGGCAGCAGCCCAGGTGGAATCGGCGAGTGTAAAAGCGGTCGTCGGTCTGCTAGCGCCTAGCACGTCGTCACGTATTTTGTCTCTACAAGCGCACTTTTCAAATTCTCATTAAAGGTAGGCGGATAGCGCCGAGTTTTTGCGATATTCTGGGATCTAGAGAGACCGTTCGCCGTTTTATTCACCCTTCATGTATCAACGTCGCCACCCCCTCTCTCCCCCCCCTCTCCACACCCCCTCCATCCTTCCTGTGATCACGCCACATTACAATACAAAACAGGAGCATTGAAATAGCATGAGCATCTTTAGCTGCTTCCAGTCACCTTCAAATTTTTCAAATGGTTTCGAGCGGCTCCTAGCGCTTCCAACCAGTACTCTGGTCGCACTGCGCTCCGAACGTGCGCGATGACATTCGATGGGGATACAGCCCCACAGTGTCCGTAGCGAAGGGTTGAAACGCCCCAGTCTGTCAGCAGCGTCACAGGTTCCGAAGAACGTCTTACTATTTCCTACCGTACTGCGAACTGTCGTTTTCTAAATATATGTGGACCAACACTCCATGGAAAGGTTGGTTTCTCCAACGCCCTTTATACCACCCCTGTGGCCTCTTATTGGCTATTTAAATGCTGGACGTCGCGGTTTCTGACCTTGTTCGCAGATACTTCAAAAGAAGGACTGAAATGTAGAAAAGAGCGTCTATGACGACTTTCCGTGGTGGCATCGGGGAGCACTGCGGTGAGATTTTGTGACACTTGAATTCCAGAGCCGTGGCGTTTTCCACGCGCTTGATCACAAATCGCTGCTTGAAGCGTCGCCGAGCTCGAGGGTGACGTCACAGGACGCAACGTTTTTCCACCATCACAGTGGAAATTGTTAAGCACCTTTATGCCAAATCTGACACAAGTTGCCGGCCGGGGTGGCCGAGAGCGGTTCTAGGCGCTACAGTTTGGAACAGCGCGACGCAGGTTCGAATCCTTCCTCGGGCATTGATGTGTGTGATGTCCTTAGGTTAGTTCGGTTTAAGTAGTTCTAAGTTCTAGGGGACTGATGACCTCAGAAGTTACGTCCCATAGTGCTCAGAACCATTTGAACCATTTGAAACTTAAGTGTCGTAATGAGTGGTAATTACTTCGAACAAAATAATTTCGTTATTGACAGAAGTCTGTGGAGGTAGGGGGGGGGGGGGGGGGCGGACGGGCCACAGAGCTGTCGCCTTATACGCACGTGCTCGTGCAGTCGACAGTTGCGCCCGCACCAAAATAATAACGAGAACACCGGGCGACCTTCCTCGCCTTGCACAGTTCATTGCCGCAAGCTGCTGGATTCTGTCAGATGATGCTATTGTTCTCCAATTATATAGAGACATAGGGCATTCCACCGAGAGAGGTGCCGCAGTGGTTAGCACACTGGACTCGCATTCGGGAGCACGACGGTTCAATCCCGTGTCCGGCCATCCTGATTTGGGTATTCTGTGATTTCCCTAAATCACTCCAGGCAAGTGCCGGGATGGTTCCTTTGAAAGGGCACGTCCGATTTTCTTCCCCTTCCTTCCCTAATCCGATGCCCGCCCTGCTATAGTGCTTTGCTTAATACGTGTGTGTGACAGGTGTTTCGATTGAGTTTCTAGAGGTCTAAAATCCACATCCACAACTATACATTACGGTGTTTTGTGGAGGGTACTTATGATGTCGCTATCATTTACCCCATTTTGTGTATCATTCGTTATCTGGAAGAAAGACTATTGCTAAACCTCCCCTTGACCTCAAATTTCTATGATTTTTCAGTCGTTATTTTGCAAGGTGTACGTTGAAATAATTGGTCACCTGACAATTCTTGTAACGAAAGTAGATGGCTGTTCCTAAACCGTGGGTTCCCAGTAAGTGGGACAATCATTCTCTGAGGTAGAGCTCGCAATAGGCTTTTAACGTGTTCTTGTGTAAAGAAGTACCTCGATTCAAGACAAATCTCCACGTATAAACTGACATGAGTGAAAACAGAGTGTCCAGTGGCTACCGCGGATTGTATCGGTGGACTGATGGGCCACAAAGCAACAAAATCGCCCAGCAGTTCAATTCTAGACGGTCGCTACCTTTGAAATGGTATCCATTTCATTTCCGTTCAATGGGAAGTCAAAGCCGCCCTCAAGAAGTGCGAGTGTTTTCGATTTCCCAGACCCAATAATGAGAACAAAATAAAGAGACAAAAATAATTGTCGTTAGCATCCCTCCGTCTAGATCATGTAGCCCAGAATTCGAATCCCTCCCTGGTCAGGAATTTTCTCCGGTGTGTGTGTGTGTGTGTGTGTGTGTGTGTGTGTGTGTGTGTGTGTGTGTATGCGCACTCCTGCGTGTGTGTGTGTGTGTGTGTGTGTGTGTGTGTGTGTGTGTGTGTGTGGCGGGAGGGGGGGGGGGAGGGAGAGGGGGGGAGGTTCTCATCATTCATCCCATCATCAGAAGCAGAAAAGACGGCGATGTAGGGTCTAACAGAAAGACTTGCACCTGGCAGCCGAACAGCACCTGACGGTGTCTCCTGACCAGTAAGCCGTACGATCAACATTACCATTGTAATTAAGGAAGAAGCATAAGAAAAGGTTGCTTGGACTGCTGTATCGCGGTATATGCTGGTACACGCGGTGGTACTGTACGAGAACGTTGGAAATGATAAGTGAGACATATTTAAATTTCCTGAAGCTGGACTCCTGAGTCGTCTGCTATCCTTTCCCAGTGGCGAATGGTGCAGAAGTTATAGCCTAATAACGTGCATCCGCTTACAGCAACCTGTTACATCACAAGGACATTGCTCGTACCTATCCTTCTCCAACTGTGTCGTAATAAGTTTGAGAAAATCTCTGCAGATCTGAGAGAGTGGACGGCGTGTCTGGCCTGCGAGCATGTTCGACTTGAGTCTACTGGAGAGGTGGACGCGCTGCTGTCTGAGGTCCAGGTAGTCACAGATGCGGACTTGGTTGTTACGAGTATTGCTGCGTGCGGAGCAGTTCACAACGCGAAGAGGATTTTCAAACGAGTTCGGTATAATATGATACGCTGTTGCCATTTCTGCTTCATTTATTGATAGGAGTCTGTATAAAAGTGACTCATTAATTGCTGTCCGCTGAACATGTTTATGCCGACCTATCATTTTGTTGGCATGGCAGACTGCATGTCCCCTGTGTTTACATGCTCGCTATAGTTGTCCATGCTTTCAATTAGTTTTTAATTCTCTTTCTGAGAAATTATGTACAATACGTCTCTCGAATAGCATCAATGGGATATTATGAAGATGGCCAACTTCTGAAACACTTGTTCCAGTTTTGGGACGTGTGTGAATTTGATTTCTTCTCCAGGACGAGTTCAATAAACGTGAGGTAAAGTTGTGACTGTGAAATAATGGACAAGAAAATCGGGTGCATACTTTTGAAACAATCTATCTATGAATGTTCCCTAACTCATTTGGAAAACTCACGGAAAGCCTAAAGCTACATAGTCACACGGACATTTGAATCGCCGTTTTCCAGAGTGCTACGCCGGTGTCTGAAATACGACTCATTCGACAAAATAATATTCTTCCCTTGCTTCACGGTCTAGGTTGTATGGCTTCGGCACCATGTTTTCCAGCTGTGGCCATTTGAATCAGTGATGAATGGTTTCGGGATTCCACTTCGCCTTGCAATTCGCAGCTTACAGAGCTGCCTTCACGTTGTTTTGCTTCTGACAGAGTCAGGAGAGCGACATTCAGTTCTGCAGTGGCTTTTGCAGCTCTCGTCCTCTTGTTTTTCATCACAAGCCTCTTCAATTAGCGTCTGTCACGATCACTCAACATTCACTCTCGTCCGCATTGTGGCCCAGTGGATGATAATTTTCCGCTTTACTTGTACACTGCATAAATCTTCGATACGATGCTTCTTGAAACACCAAATACTTCGTTACGGAAGCAACCACCATATGAGCACCAACAATTTGCTCCCGTTCGAATTCACCTAGCTCCGACACAATGCAATCAAAACTACACAGAACACTTCCCTAATCAAGACTGACACTTCCACTGTATTGCGGACATTGTGGATGTGCCGTTCTCGCTAAAATACCACAGGTCAATCTGCAATCTTCGACAGCATCTCCATTTATGTTCCAGAATGCATTTGTCGCGGTGTTTCAAAGGTTTTGTCCAACTCTTGTAGGTAGGTTTTCTGAGTCCAGCTGCTCATGACCTTACATTAATGAATTTCAGATCTATTCGCTCATGTTAGCACCCACGTTTCTACCTGATAATGGTGGTACTATTTCTTGTACGTGCAGAAAGCCAGCTCCAACATGATCGTGGCACAACTGAAGCTGCTTACATCCTCCTTCCTTTTTCATGGCGGTGCGGCTTCCACCCTTTTAGTCTTTATCACGTTCCTCCTGTGAGATCACCGTGGCGTCATATGCATAGTGTTATACTGAAAATTAAAATAGTTCCGTTAAACAGAACATCTTATACCGAATTTCGGTAACATAAAGATAGGTTCCCGTAGAAAACTAACTTGCGTGCGTATCTGACTTAAACTGTGCTGCTAATTTCTGTGAGTCTTTCCTGACAGGAGCTAACGCGAAAGCTCTGTTACTACTTTCTAGGAGGGTGGGACACGTTCGGGACGTTCAGAAGCGCACTAACGGTCTACGATGCGGAAAGAGAACGAAATGGCTCTTTGATATTGTTCGAGACCGAACTCCGAAACTTTCCCTTCCGCTTCCATGGCGTTGTTGTTTTCTTCGTCTCGGCACGAGTTAGTTTCCTTTACTTCCTCAGTTCTGCTTCTTGTTCAGATGAACAACCGAACGCTGCTTCCCAGCAGGAAGGCAGCCGTAAAATTTCTCTGCGACGTCCCTCCAACGTTCGATAGCTTCGCATCCTTTCTGAAGACGGGGAATTAGCCTCGCGCGGCAGCGCCCTCTGTTTGCTAACGTACGGCATCGTAGCCGGCTTCATTCGAAAGCAGAGTATCTCACACGGCCCCAGCTCCTCAGTGCAACCCCCTGGAGCGCTAAGCGAGGCTAAATTGCCGGCAGCGAGCGCCGCCTACGCCTTCCTAAGGCGGATTTCATTCCCAGGGGCGGAACGCACTTGGCAGCAGAACTGGCTGTTCGTTACGAGCGAACGACTCGAGATCAGGAAAACGAACGTCATCTGTCTGGGTAGCCACCGGGGTCAAATGCTTTCAGCCGGTTCGGTGCATCTCCCCTCGGCGTACGATCATTACATTATTCTTATGTTATTATTAACTTTTTCGTCCCCTTAGAGTGTATACTGTCTATTACGGGGTCCACTTTATCAGGATTTGGCGAATTTTATTTCTTATTTAATTCTGAGGCCAGGTGTGCTTCCTCACGCTAGAGCCGTCAAGGTGACGGAAACCGTATGTACCTCTTCTCATTGAATCGTATAAACTCGTGTTCTGTGTGTGGTCGTATTTCAACTATTTATGTATCGTATTTTCTGAGGCTTGGTTCGTTGACCAACCCAACATTTGCCTAAACAATCATGGAAAACCACCTAAAAAGTAGGCTCAAACTCGCCGGTATACCAGTCCATGATCCTTAACCTGTAGCATGAATTCGGTCTGGGTATGGCTCGCCTCGCAAGTAGGGCACTGAATGTTACGCTATACGAGCACATCGCTATTTCTTATATGAACGGTTATGGTATATTAGTAGGAAGCATGAAGTCCAATACCTAATCGTGCTGCCTGCAGTGAACTAATGAACTGTGTGCATTTGCAACCTCAGGATTGATTGAAAATGCAAAAGAAGTGACCATTACCAGCTGTACAGCGGTTGAGCAGCTCCTCATAAGCCACACATTTCTGCAGCCAGCACTAAATGACACCGTAGGTGGTGCAGAAAGTGATGCCACTGGCCAGTGGATACCTGAAAGCGAGTGATGTAGAGTGATGAAGCACTATGTGCCACGTGGCAATCCGGTGAATGTGTTTGCGTTTCGTGAGTGAGTGGTGAACGTTACCTGACGCGACGTGTAGGGGAAACAGCGAAGTGCAGAAGAGTGATGTTACGGTATGTGAATGTTTCTCGTGGTTATGGCACAACACCACATTAGAAAAAAATAAAGACAGAATGATATGGACACACTGTACAACATTGTATACTGTGTACAGTAGAAGAATATCATTTTTTGTATCAGTGTGACAATGTACTCTTCAATGAAGCAGCATCTGCGAGGCAGTCGTTTGTGGACGATAACATTTCTGAAACGATCTGGCCTGCCCGGAGTCCTGACTTTAACCCAGTGGAACCTCTTTGGAATGCGTTAGAATGTCGATTTCGCTATAGAACTCAGCCTCTAACATCATTATCTTTTCTGATTTCGACTTTTGACGAAGAATGGGTTGCCAGTCTTGTACATACTTAAAAACACCTGACTGAAAGTGTCCCCAGTAGAGTTCAAGCCGCCATAAAGACGAAGAGTGGACTGACCCCGTGTTAGTGTCCATCATTAGATGTCCAGGTACCCTCGAGTAGGCAGTGCACAGCCTCAAAATGCATTCAAACTGTTTGAGTCGTCTGCAGCTGTTACGTAGGTAACCTGCCTTACGTAGCTGAAGGCTATGCTAAACTGTCGTCTCTGCAAATGAGAGCGTATGTAGACAGTGAACCATCGCTAGCAAAGTCGGCTGTATAACTGGGGAGAGTGCTAGGGAGTCTCCCTAGGCCTGCCGTGTGGCGGCGCTCGGTCTGCAATCACTGATAGTGACGAGTCGCGGGTCCGACGTATACTAACGGACCGCGGCCAATTTAAAGGTTACCGCCTGGCAAGTGTGGTGTCTGGCGGTGACACCACAGGATCGTCATAGAAATAGATGTACCGTTGTTCATAACTCCGTAACGAAGAAAGTTACAAGAAAGACAACCGTTCCGGTTAATGCCCCTCTGGTAGCTAAGCAAAATTTGCTTGACACTTAATTTTTTATTTTGCTTCTGTGCAAAAAATTATTTGGAGCTGTCGGGACAAACATAACACCCTGTGTGGCAGTCTCCAACCTGTGTCACGCTCCTTATCCTACCGACTGGAAACTGATTATCGCGGAATGAAATGCCGTTTGACGGCGTCACACAACCAGACGCATCTAGGCGGGGTCTCTGGTAAGTTGGGAAGTAAATTGCGGGAGGGCAGCAGAGTCGCGGTGGCCGTTGTGGCCGACGTGGAGGGAGCTCTTGCTGTCGGAAAGGGGTCGAGGGCCCGCCTCTGACGCAATCAGATCCGATACGACCAGTGACAGCTGCCATTTTCAAATTACCCTCCAGCCAGATAGCCGGGGCACGCCGGGTCGATGCCGCGCACCGTAAAATTCGAGGGAACGACGGGCGACCGTCAGCACCAGGTACCCGTCGCCTAGGAACACGAAGCATGCGTGCCTCGTCGACATGATGACGCCACTATGGACCACATGACTCTGTTCGACAACTAAAACTCATTTTATTTACAATACCTTTTCTCTAATTTTCGAGAGACGAAATTATAAGCAAAGTGCAAAATTCCTCCAAACCTACAAATCTTTGACGAGAGGCGGTCATAAATTATTAACTATAACCTTCGAAAAATAAAATGCCGTATTAAATTTTTTGTTTGTTTGTAGACAGATGTCTACAGTACAGGTATAAGTTGAAGTTCCCTAGCCACAGAACCGCAGCACGCCAGTAGAGGAGCGAAATAAAACTGAGCAGGCCGCTCATACACGGGTGCATCGTGAGGTAATTATTTTTCTGCATTCGATCCGGGATACCACTGCAAAATTCGATGTTAAGTTGGTGTAAGTGTGGGGAAATAGTGCATCATCTTACGATACAGCTGTTACATGATGCAGACACTTCCATTGCGGTCAAATAACTGAAAAAGCGGCATCTATCTGTGACAAATTTGAAATCAGAAGAGGAGGGGCCGGCACTCGAAAACAAACGTCTCACACAGACAAGGATATAGTGAAAATCAGTTTCCTAATTTTTCGATACATTGTGGACTTGGCAAAGATCTGTCCAGTGGTTTTCGCTCATACCCATTAAAAACACTGCTGAACGAAGCCACTAGGAGAAATGTTGCAACTGTGTCATGACAACTTCTTTTACAATTTTATCACGGCCGAGTGTTCACTGAAAAACTACCAGCCCGACATGAAGGGGTAAGGCAACCATTAGGTTCACCACCTCCGAACTACGCGAATAACCATCGGGAAAGGTGATTCTGCATATTTTTGGGATAACCGTGATGTGGTGTTAACAGATTATAGTCGTACGGAACAAACCACCAGTATCTGCTGACGGAGTTACGGGAAGCAGTCAACACGAAGCATCGCGGGAAGTTGTCCGAGACTGTATATTTGCTCAACACAACTCCGCAGCTTACTCTGTTCACTACGTATTCACACATTCTACTTCTCTTAGTTATCAAATTCTATCTTACCTCTCGTGTTCTCCTTACTTGTCACGAAGTGCACCTCTATTTCCTCCGTCATTCCTACTTTGCAAAGGTCCCAGACGGAGGAGCAGTATTTATGTTTTGACTCAGTGATGGTTTTGTAAGTTACAGCTTCTGTGGAAGGCGGTTTTTCCAGTGAATCTGAATCTAATATCTGCTATTTATCCAGTTATTTTTATATTACCTTGTCACTTTAAATCGTTCAGTACGTAATTAAGAATTACAAGTCTATAAGCTGGCCGGTGTGGCCGTGCGGTTCTAGAAGCGTCAGTCTGAAACCGCGTGACCGCTGCCGTCGCAGGTTCGAATCCTGCCTCGGGAATGGAACTTAGTGATGTCCTTAGGTTAGTTAGGTTTAAGTAGTTCTAAGTTGTAGGGGACAGATGACCTCAGATGTTAAGTCCCACCCATAGTGTTCCAAGCCATTTGAACCATTTGAACAAGTCTATAGATTACAGCAAGATAAAGTTAAGACTAAAAACTACTTAGCTATAGGGAATACATTGAAAGGAGCTGGCCTACGTTAATTGTAATTGCGAACGGTCCACTGTTCATTTCAGCAAATATCGTAACATTCTTAATCATGAAATAATCAAGGCGCGAGATCAAATCTAGTTTTGTTTACAGGTAACACACTCGTCACACCAGTGGATCAACATTAAACGCGTTGGGATGTTAAGTGGCCGAAACGTAAAATTTAATAAAAAAGTATTCTTAGCTTGAAAGAAACGGGTTTTTAAATGCTACCATTACTGGAACATGTTTACCTGTGTGATGATGGATTATATCGGCGCTGTGGTACCGTGCTGCCATCTGAACACATGAATACGGCGGGTGTTAGTAAAGTGTTTGGGTTACGAACAGTATGTATATGGTCCTGCTGCCCTGGTAGTCAACACACGTGTCAGAGCTACAATACATTTGCATACCTCCCGTACGCTTACAAGAGCCATTGCTTACACACGAACGTATATTTTTTATTAACTTTTTCTACCCGATGTTTAAATATGTTCAACGTCGATCTACCATTTTTACGAATGTTCCTTTCTCTATAAAACGTCTTTCATCTCTGACCAAAACTGTTGATATCGTATTCAAATAACTTGTATCATATGACGACCTTCGTTATACTACAATTCATAGTGTATTTTCTTTATACACCACCAGTTACTAAACAAAAAAGTATACGCCGCTTAGGAGGAATATTGTTTTGACATCAGCGGATGCTTTAACACCGAAGCAACGGAGTAAATTTACACCGGTAGAAGTTTCATGCAGGCTCTTTATCATAAGATTGTAAATTAACAGTGACGTCATAGAGTCCGCTTCGCTGTATCATTTATTTTTAAATAGTTATCTAAAAGAGACAGAACCTAGACTGAAAACTAGCAATAAATTTATATAACAGTATATTCAAGAAGGATGATTCAGGTAGAGGTAGCAATTGGTCATGCTTTCTTGTCTTTAATTCTCCCAAGATGTAACTTTCAGCCGGCCTGTGTGACCGAGCGGTTCTAGGCGCATTAGTCTGGTACCGCGGGCCAGCTACGGTCGGAGGTTCGAATCCTGACTCGGGCATGGATGTGTGTGATGTCAGGTTAGATAGGTTTAAGTAGTTCTAAGTTGTAGGTGACTGATAACCTCAGATGTTAAATCCCATAGTGCTCAGAGCGATTTGATCCATTTGAAGTAACTTTCAGGCTACAGCAAGAGCTAATCATCAGGTTGTACTTGATGGATATTTTGATAGCTTATTACCCCAACAGAAAAATACACATTTAAGGAGCATAAATGGCGACTGGTTGCTCTTTCTGCTAGAGAAAGCTACTGACTGCACTGATGAAATATTCAGCATTGACCAGAAAGAACAATATACTTATTTCTTTCATACATATCTGTTGCTGAGGTACACGTGCTAAGTTTGTGGTACGAACTCTGTACAGCATCTCACGTTCGTATTAATGTCTCAAGTTTTGGAGAAAACACCAGCTAATATAACAATGTTAAAAAAATGTAAGGTAACAGTCAGCACTAAACAGCACGTATATTTTTAATACTGATAGAGCTGGCATCAGTACTTTACGTATCTGTTGTTACGATGATTAACCTCTATCTGCTTTTCTTAATTTTTGAACAATGAATGAGAAGCTTCTTATTCGCATGCTCTTCATCGTGTTTGGCACATGTCGTAGAGTGCTCACTGTTGTAAACTGAGTACACCATTAAATATGCACAAAGACGAATAACACCTTATGTTGCAAAATCTCTCGGACACTCATTACATCTGGAACTACACTTACTGTGTGTGGCGGACACTTCCACGAAAACCATTATTTCCCACCTTTTCTGTTTTCTCCGCATGTGTTGTGTGCGCTGTGTAGGTCTCGGACACTCATTACATCTGGAACTACACTTACTGTGTGTGGCGGACACTTCCACGAAAACCATTATTTCCCACCTTTTCTGTTTTCTCCGCATGTGTTGTGTGCGCTGTGTAGGTCTCCATATGAAATTTTGCGACGACAATTTTTATATTCCTTTTTTAATCTGATCTTTCCAAATATCCGTCAGTAGCTATTAGTAAGGAACTGAGACTAATCTATCAAACGGAGTCGCTTAAAGTCTCGGTAGAAGTCGCCAGCTTCCTAGTTAAGTCAACGTCAGACTAAGCTGTTACGGTTCAACATCCGCAAATCGTTCCTATGAATGCCATCTGTAGATACGAAGCTCGAAATCCTCCGAAAGAGTGTTGAGTACAGATTAGACGATAAAAAATGGTAAGACAGACCTGGCATGTCGATGGTTTCTAAATACTGGTTACTGACTAAAGACGCAATGCTTTGAGTAACAAAGAAGAGTCATCGCGAACTTGTGTGCCATTACAGTTCTTCATTTACTGGCCTTAAGATCCACAGCACAGTTAGAATATCTCAGCGCCTGGGGTTCTCTCTCTCTCTCTCTCTCTCTCTCTCTCTCTCTCTCTCTCTCTCTCTCTCTTCTCTCTGTCTTGAAATTCCAGAAGATGTAGACTGCTTTTAATCTCCTTAAAACAAGATTTTGAGTTAGTGCAGTACTATAAAGTGGCAACCAGTTTTATATTTTTCATTGTAGTCAAGCTGTTATTATGCAAGTTAGAATAACTATCTTTAAGCTTTCACAGCTTTTTGTTTTGTTTTCATAGCAGGGGCATTAAGAACAGAAAGTTGCTAGGATGTTCCTGTGACGACGTTTCGTGCTCAAACATCTATGACACTATCATTTATTCCGACTGTGAAAAAATTTTTAAGTAGACGAGGAAAAGAATTTTGCTTCGTGTTAATTAATGACAGAAATAATCAAATCTCACCTTTACTACAGAGGCAAAGAGACCCTGATGCATCACGTCTGCACGATGGTGTTGGTGTTTTGGCTGCTGTTCTTGTTTTTAGCGGTGACCGCACTCTTAACTCAGTGTCGATGTTGAGCGCCACCTGACGAGGCTCCTGACCACATAGAGCAAACCCTCGTTTTGGGAGAAAACATCTCCTCATTTAAAGTCTCCGAGTTGCCTACATTGCCCTCGTTTTGCACGGAAACCACTATTCGTTAACGTAAGTAAGTTAACAAGGAGACGCTGAATTTTTTTTTCCTGTGTTGTTGCAAGGCCAGTCCGTCGTACTTTACTTATTACATCAGCTAGCAGGCCGCCAAGGAAGAAGAGAGAGGTAGGAAGAGAGAGTGAGGGAGGGTGGAGGGAGTAGGGGAGGGAGAGGAAGGAGGCACGGAGACGAAAAGGGAGAGAGTTAGAGAGTTGCACTGAAGGCAGAACAGTATTCATAGGACTCAGGGCAAGCATAAGTTCTTTGAAATAAAAGGACTAGGTGGACAGTTGTGCGAAGAAAGTTCGACCAATCTCCGAAGGGAAAAGTCTATATACAGCGCTATCAAAGAACGCCAAACACTTTCGATCATATGTGAAGTTGTGCAGAGGAGAAAAATTGAGTGTCCAGGTAATTACTAACAAAACTGATGCCGAAGTGGGCATATCTAAAATTATGAACTTGCAGATGGTACTAAAGAGCGCCTTCTCTACCGTTAACTACTACCAGGACGGATTAAATACAAATATTTTACTGTTAACAAATCAGATCCGATGACGTTCTGTTAAATACTGCACGTACTACGCAGCACAAGAACCCATTACCAGCTGCTGTTTACTTCTTATCCTCCATATATAAGTCCCATGTGACTCTAAATAAGCGACAGATCTTTCATAAGCGACCAGCAGCATATCTAGAGACCTGTATCTTCTGTGTCAACACATTTCTACTGCAAAGATCATGTCAAAGTACATCTACATCAGCTCGTACTCTCTATTCGCAAGTTCCACAAGGTTATAAATCAGAAAGGTAAGATGCATGCACTGTTTCTTTATGAGAGATAAGTTTTTGATGGATTTAGGCAGTATAGATTAACCAATAAAGTTGCGCAGTTGTGAATTGTCCGATAATAAAAATTATAGGGGATAATACTATTCACAACATTGATAAATATTAGTAGCTTTGTATTGTTGTTGACCAATGAGTCTATCATTTTTAAAGGAACCCCTCGTGATAAAAATGGGAACATTCAGGAGATTTCAAAGAAATCCAGCTTTTGTGTCGTTGACTCACAGCTCTTCTAAGATACGAGGAAATAATAAATTATAAATTTTCTTGAAACTTCCTGGCAGATTAAAACTGCAAGTGCTCTACTGGTAGAGCACTTGCTGGCCGCTGCATTGCCTCAGCATAACGTAGACCGCTCCTAGAGACATGGGTCACAAGGAGAAGCATTGCTTTGTTGAAAAATGACTCCGCCATACTGTCGAACTGCAGATAAGGCGTGAGGACACAGTGTGTCCGTGACGTACTGTTGTCCCGTGAGAGTTCTCTCAGTCACTACTGAGACGCCCTGCTTAACCCGCAGGGCAGGACAGATAGTATAAATTGTGGAAAGGGGCCAAAATAAGGGACTGTCAGTTACACTCGAACATACAACTTTTATTATTTGATCAAATATTACAAGAACCCAAAAACATTTTTCTTTTTAAACACAGAGTTTTAACCTTTGGCACTTAATTACTGGCTGAAAGACACTTTAATTTAAAAACGGCTGAAGGCCAATAACTTAAAACCAAGCATAATCAGAAATTTAAAAGGAAAGTCTTATCTTAAAACAGTTCTTTAGTTAGGCTTAAGTATACAAGTTAAATTCATATCGGCTGAAGGCCTAACACTTCAAAACATTAATTTAAAAAAAATACGAAAGGCTCTACGTCAAACAGTTCTTTACTTTGGCTGAAGGCCTTAAGAACAACTGAAACACAAAATTGGCTGAAGGCCCAAGACTTAAAAATTCAGGAACATTATTTTTTTTAAATGCCAAAGGGCTTACGTGAAACAGTATTTTAAATTAGGCTGAAGGTCTTAAGAGGAAAATAACTCTAATTTAAAACAAAATCGGCTAGAAGCTACACAAGCACAAACAAGAAGAACAAATTAAAAAGAATAGGGCAGTGCACACAAGGGCGCCCAGATGTCCGAGGGTCGGCGTGTAGTTCAAACACTGACGCTCGCTTAGGTGAGACAGGCAGTCGGTCCGACCATTCGGGATCCGTCGACAACCCAACCGACCGACAGTCAGCGGACCCACCGACAAGGTAACTTCCACTTCACCCGACCGTGCTACAACAGGGAGTTCAACGGAACAACGTAAAAGATATTGGCACCCACAGCCAATCATATACGGAGCTGTCAAACTACACACTGTGTTGGACGGCAACAGCACGATGTGGATACTACACTGCCGAGTTGGCGCAGTGGTTAGCACACTGGACTCGCATTCGGGAGGACGACGGTTCAATCCCGTCTCCGGCCATCCTGATATAGGTTTTCCGTGATTTCCCTAAATCGTTTCAGGCAAATGCCGGGATGGTTCCTTTGAAAGGACACGGCCGATTTCCTTCCCAATCCTTCCCTAACCCGAGCTTGCACTCCGTCTCTAATGACCTCGTTGTCGACGGGACGTTAAACACTAACCACCACCACCACCACTACACTGCCTGAAATTTACGTCAACGGCCAGGGCAGGTAACCGGAACGTTAAGGGCCACAAGGCAGAAGTTTCCGCTGGTACACTTCAATTCAAATAACCAAGTACAGTGAAACTCCACCGAAGGGTGGCTACAATTTTCCAACTTGAAAACCACGTTGTTGCTCACGGGAATATCCCAACAGCCGACAACGAACTCTAAACGACACAATGTGAACAGTGTCGACTTGCTGGTAGCTCAAATCAAAACTCAACTTTGGTGCCCAGGATCGGTCAGCCGCGGACCTCGTAGCAGTGGGGACAGGGCCACACACTCCGACACCGCGCAGGCGCCGCCAGCGGGCCCTGCCAACTACGCCCGCTTCGCTGCTCCACGCCAACCGACCGACTGGTCGCACACCGGCCAGCCGGAAACTGTAAGCGCCTGGTCAAAGATAGTCCAAGAGGCGAATATCGGTCCACACCGCTGCTACCACCCGCGGAAGGAGAGGATAACAGCATAATCGCGATAACCACGGGAGACTAAACACAGAATCGCAATGAAGGTTTAATCCAGCGTATAGCATGAGCCAGCCACGGCTCAACTAACTGTGCCTGTCCAAAACATTGGAGGAATGAAACTTCTAGTGAGTCTGATGCCATACCCTCTGACGACAATCTGCGGTAGCGCGGACCCGTAATTCATCAATGAACGCTATGCAGCACCATTCATCAGCAGTCCACGATCACACAGCACCGCTCCGAACGCTGCAGTTTGCCTTGTGGTGTCAACGGCAGCCTACGCATGGAAAGGTAGTTCCCTAATCCGGCTGCTGTGGTCTGCACACGATGGTGACGGATGACGCAGGGGATTGCAGGGAGCCCATTAGCTGTTCTCAGATGGCCGGTGCAGATGTCAAGGCTCGGTGCAGAATAGAGCGAACCTCCCTTGCGGCGGTCAGAAGTGGAGAGCCGAAACCTCGACGGCTACGATGACTGCCCTCGTGTACCCGCGCAATCCAACAGCGGGCCGCTGTGACGTCAGAATGCCTCACAAATCTGCATATTGCACGATTCGACCAGCTGGCCGGAGGAGACCCACAAAGAGGCCTCTTTCGAACTCTGTCAGGGGCAGGTAATTCTGTCTCACATGAGTACGCGGCATCCTCACGTCCTTCACAGTTATCTGACGCCGTTCGTGCCTCTTACCTACTCTGTGACACTAGGTAAAAAGACTGAAAGCAAACAACAGTAATGCACTCTCGTAGCCGTTGTACTTGTCACACAGAATTCCAACTCCAATGATTTACGTATAAACCTTTGATGTGGATGTGTACAAACTTACATGACAACCGCCCATGTCCTTGCGGTGCCTTACTTTTTTGTCAGGCAGTGTGATTTAGAAGCCAACGGCCTTGCTGCAGTGGTAACACCGGTTCCCGTCAGATCACCGAAGTTAAGCGCTGTCGGGCTGAGCTAGTACTTGGATGGGTGACCATCCGGTCTGCCGAGCGCTGCTGCAAGCGGGGTGCACTCAGGCCTTGTGAGGCAAACTGAGGAGCTACGTGATTGACAAGTCGCGGCTCCGGTCTCGTAAACTGGCATACGGCCGGGAGAGCGGTGTGCTGACCACATGACCCTCCATATCCGCAGTCAGTGACGCCTGTGGGCTGAGGATGACACGGCGGCCGGTCGATACCGTTGGGCCATCCGAGACCTGTTCGGACGGAGCTTAGCTTTTTTAGTGTGGTTTTGAAACTTCCGTTGACTAACATGTTCTGACTAATTTTGCGCTTCCCTTTATATCGTCACGGGCTAAAAGACACATTTCCGCGATGCTTACAAAAATTCGATACATATTCGTCTCGAAAATTTCTGTGTTTCACAGTTTGTTTTGAGTATACTGTTTGACGCGGTCATTAAATACCACAGTTCGCGAGTTATCAGACTTCAGTTCTTGCCAGACTACCACTGAGTTGATTCACGTAATGTACTAGTCACAAAACAAAGCGCACAAAACATACGTTGATTTAAAGATTTCTAAATGAGTATGAGTCAGAGTTGAAGTATGGCTTGCAGCAAGACAGGCAAGATAACGAGCGTCTTTTTATTTATAAGATACGTTATAAAATAAAGTATTTTGAAACTGATGTCTAATACAAGCAGTGACAAAACTATTTCAGAAAAAAAGCGCTGAAGGTAGCTATCATACTGAAGTCGAAACTATTCTGTGAAATTAGTAACTAATACTGAAATAAGAAAACGTCGTTTGAACAGCAGGAGTAGGAGCGTTATACTAGTTGAACTAGATAAGGAGAAAGATATGACAGTCACTTCGCTTGCGAGTGATATGCATCAGATCCCCTCCAGACACCTACAAGGATTTTTGAGGTTTCGTTTAACCGCTACAGGCCAAAAAGAGGAAAAATGGGTTTTAAAGTTCGGTCAACGTCGATGTTATCAGTGTTGGAGCACGACCTCGCATTAAAGGAGGACTGGTTCCCAAAGGAACCATTCCGGCATTTACTTGAAACTACACCGCGAAGAACGTATCCCATTTTCAATACCCCTAATTATCTCCTATTGCAAAGCATAAGTTTAAATTTCTGTTGGAAGATGCTAACAAGTTTCCTCTGTGACATGACTCTAGAGCTCGACGACGCTTCTGACGGCAAATGTCGTCACACGCGAGAAAGAGACCACAGCTCACAAGTACAGGTGACACGTAATGTGCCTCAGTGACGTCACACTGGATCCACATTTCATCACAATTCTACCCAACACCATCGAATGCGTGTCACACGACGCGAAGATCGTCACATCCAATCTTATCCACATTTCATCCCCTACTTTTGACGACTCTGCAAGAAAGGTGGGAACCGCGAACCGAGCGTTGAAAACACGCATTTTTGTTGTGGGTGGCAGAGGAGAACATTTGAGACATTCCGCTGCTCTGAATCGATTTGAATGCCCTCAGGAGGTGGCAGAAAGGGCGTCAATGAAACCATCCCTTCCACTGGGCTACTGATACCCAGTGCAGTTCGCAGTGCACTGAGCAACAGAACGACGTTCTTGACGATGTTCTACATTGCTGACACCATCGAATGGTTCAATCTTACACTAAGGACACTGTAGGGCTGCAACCACATTGGACGCAATATGACTCCTTTGGAGTGTAGTGTGGGATGGAACAACAAGGAACCGTTCAAAACCGTTTGACGAAATTTGAACGTGATTCGAAGCAGCGAATCGTGCAGTTTCCGCCCTCCTGTTCCTTCCACACTCATTCAACAGAGTCGTGCTTTGCGGCCGAGCAGCGTTTCCTTCTTGGCCGTATTAGAAGTATGCGTGATTTCAACGCTGGGTGTCGGGGTTCTCAGCTCTCTTGCGGAGCCGCCAAAAGAAGTGGTGAAGTGTGGGTAAGAGGGGGTGTGACGACCTTTCCATAGCGTAACACGTCTTCGATGCTGTTGGGCGGAACTTTGGCAAAATTGGTGCCAATGTGATATCACTAAGCAACCTTACGTCCCACACGAACTCCTGTGCCGTTGTCCGTTACTGCAATATGCATTGACACCTTGCCGTTTGATGTGTCGCCGATCCCGAGGGTGACGTCACATTGTGGCACCCTTTTCCTCAATTTCAGAGGAAGGTTGTAGGCACCTTTGAGAGTCACAATGGGAAACAATAACTGGACTTGGAAAATGAGGTAACTTATTTGTGCTGTGCATTTATCTAAACCGCGTAAAACCTTTATATGGTTGGTTGCACGGGGATCTGAAACACTTTTCGCCCGAATGCAGCATGTGTGTCGCCACCACTTCGAATATGCACAAAATACAGAAGTAGATTCTGTTAAAGACCACAAAAGATACGTCCTCTCATCCTTGACCGTAAGTGAGGTAGCGCTGTGTCTGTTCGATGATAACCAATGACATTTCTCCATCCAGCGGGTGGACTGTAATTAGTGTAATTATACGCTCTACAAAGCAACTTCTTTTAGATGCAGAGATTTATCGTTACAGATAGTAGAATGGGTCCTCGTTTCTAATTACTTGATACTACGCAAATATCACGCTGAGACTTGGTGTTAATGAAGGAGATTTGTAAAGGGTGCGGGCAGGTTAGTGTTTACCGATCCTTCTATGACGCTATCATACCGTAACCTCGAAACGCATACTGCCTTTTCGTAGGAACGATGACGATACGACCTTGAATTTGTTTCGGGAAACCACGGAAAGAAGATTTATACGAGATACTTTTCATCACACACGTGATACTTGTTGGATAATATGTAAATCTAAAACAGGTGATTCTAGGAAATCAGTGAAAACGTACACTGAATATACGAATCTCGCCAATGGTCAAATAAACGTGGCTTTTAGGCTGTTTACCACCCTTAACATTGCGAAAACTGTCCCATGTATCAGAATCTATTTCGAATCCGTTACAGGTGACAAAATGGAAGGCAAATATCATTGAGACTTGTACTGAGTACCCTGCACATTCTTTGTACGTTGCAGTTTCCCCTCGATGAGCGGCATAATTCTCAAGCGCCTTGCCCCTCTAGAAGTATTTTGGAATATAGGTATCCGATAGTTACCTAATTGCTGCTTATAATGTTGAGACAGCTCATACTGGAAGATATCTGTACATTAAAACGTTCTGCGCTTCTGTTTGGAAAAGTACTAGAGGAATCTCTATTGGATCTCTTTGCACGATTAAAACATTTTTGACTGTAAGGTTACTTGATCGAAATGCCGAAATACACGTGAGTGTTTCGTTCAATTAGTTACATGTTGCATGGAACACAACTGCGCTGTATAACACTAGAATATGTTTCTGGGTTGCGGTAGATATCTGCTTGTGAATGCGTGTAATAAAAATAAACGAGAAAACAGGATCTTTTTAAACATTATTCTTTAAGGTTCTTAGCGATTGCTTTGAACAACGTTGCAGAATAAGTATTATGCAAGTTAGAAGTGGAGAGGGCAGAAAGGGTGGAACTAATGATATCAGCTGCATCAGGATTTCATGCGGAATCAGCGGCGACGAGTAAAAATGTGTAGCACACCGGGACTCGAACCCGGGGATGCCCCACGTACTAGGCAGCTGCGTTAACCACTGACCCACCACGACACAGTGTGCAGCGCATATGCGTGGACTGCCTCGGCGCGCCACTTTCCCACCTGGCCACACCTGTCCCCAGTCCTTGTCCGTCTCTTCCACGCTCGCTTATTTCAGATTGCTGCTGGAGGTCGAACGTAATCGCGCATTCGCACTGAGGGTTATGGATTCATTGTCCATCGAGGGGAACCGATTACATCAATGCGTATTCATATAAAAAAGTATGTATTGACATAGGATAACATAAGTGTTATCTGTAACGTGTACAAGCAAAACCACTGCGCTGAGCTTGCAACAAGTTAAATTACACCATTATTTCTATGAAAACAACTATTTTGAAATTTAGAAAAGTGAACTGAAGTGCAAAGAAAACGGTTGCAGCAAACGAAAAAGAAGGTTCGTAATCCTAAAAATCGGAAAAGGTCAACGTCCAAGCGTTGTCTATTTCTCTTTCTTTTCGCCTTCAGTTTCCTTTATCACGAGAGAAAAAACTTCAGAAAATGGAAAAAACAGAGAAAAACACCAATTACAACATGCTGTGTAAATAAAAGCGCTAAACATTCTTAAACTGTAGTAAGGTTAATGGGAAGAAAGTGGCCAAGTGGAAGTAGGACTGAGAATTGAGATCCTCAGCGATTTTTACCTGTTATCGATAGCAATACCGACAGGATTTGGTTCCGGGAATTCCAAGACCATATCTAACTCACTATAGTAGTTCCCCAGACTTCTCCGGACGCACAAAAGGAAGAGGTATTTTTATGTGATACAATTACAAGTTAACAAGTTTTTAATTTTTTACTTTACTTGTACTGTGAAACTCTGCTTCTTGCCGAATTTCTTGATTCTAGGTCAACGGGAAGTACCCTTTAGGTTTTGATGGGTCAGTTTACGAGTATCAATAACGTAACATAAATGACGGAATCTTTCAAATGCATTGACTTACAACGTTAATTTTTTTTACACCGCCCGGGAACCATAGATTTTAGCACGTCACATAAATCTGAACTTGATAAGCCATCATGTTCCACAAAATAAGGGGTCTTAAATAACGGCAGACAAACGGATAAAAAATGACAAATTTTTTCTCCGTTGATATAATTACAGATTAACAATTTTCGGATTTTTTCCTTTGCCTGTAGTGTGAAAATTTGCTTTTTATCCAATTTCATGATTCTAGATCAACGGGAAGCATCCTATACGTTTGGATGAGAGGGTTTCAGAGTAAGAAAATATGTGACATAAATACGCTTATTTTTGACTGAAATGACTTAGAAGAAAAAGTTTTACGCCTCCAAGGGACGATAGACCTTAACATATGACATGAAGCAGAACTTGATGTGTCTACCGGTTACAGTTATCTACAGTCGGACAGACGGACAAAAGCACAACGAAGCGATCCTAAAAGTGCTTCGTTTTTACATATCGAGTCACGCAATAGAATAGAAAGAGGCTCCTGAAGTAAAAATTAACAGGATGACGAAATGTGGGAAAGTCCTTCAGCAAATGGTAGGACAATCTCCCTTGGCACGGACACTGCTAAGCCATAAAGATTACGGTGATGACAGTACTGCTGATGATGAGTAAAGACAGGTGTTTACATTGCTAACAAATCTACAACTCGCCACGCGATTGCTTCTGACACCTGCGGGACTGACGGAAGTTCGCTTTAAAAACTCAGCCATCGTCTGCAGCGTTGTTTGCCCGTCCCCGTCATAGCACGTAGTCATTTTGTTTTCCTGCCTGCAACCGAGACTGCCCCTCAGCCCCCACCACTTGCATGGCCTTTGCGTCGTCCCGCACTTAACGACCTTTACTCACGTCACTGGCCGTTACTCCGGAGACGGTCATCTCCGCGTCGCGCGTAAACTGAGAGACGTGCTTTCCGACGGCTCGTTCAAGTTTTTCCAAGGCACGAATCAGGACAGCTGCCTGAAGTGCCGCCCGTTACAGCTCTCCATTCCCGCCGTGACATAAACAGCAGAGGTAAATGGCGTCAACCAACGCAGAACGTCTAATGGCTAAAACAGTCCATCGTACACAATACGCTCTCCAAGATTAAAGCTCCTCCATTTCGATTACAGCTGATTCATCATGGTGGTGTGTAAAAGCAGAGTCGTCTATCAGAGAAAGCACTACGAAACCGTATGCACTTACTTACACAGGGTACCTAATGAAGGCAGTGGGATGGTGATGAGGACACATGTCGAGAAAAGGACACAGTTATTCTATATACGGGGGGTTTCAAGAAAAATAGTCGATGTCTTAGGAGTTAGTAGAACAGACTAGTGCGAATAAAGCATTCCCTATAACATCTATCAATTTTTTATCCTCGTTGAGACTTTGCCTCATTTCCCTAAATTACTTACGGTAAATTTTGGGAAATTTCTTTTTAAGGATGCGCGTCGGTAGTGATCTTGTCGCAGAGTTACGTTTCACGTAAAATTAAATCCTATTAATCCCCAGCAGAGACCGAAGTAGAAGAGGAAAAATAACTTGAGTATAGTCTTCCCCGGAGTCTACCACTAACGAAGATCTCCCGGATTTCCAGCTGTGTGGAAATTCAATACTGTGACGTTTCGACCTATGTCATAATCATCATCTTTGTCAGAAGATAACACTCGTCAGAACTTCCTTGTATCTCAGCATTATCACGCGACTGGAAACGAGAAAGCTCTCTCTCTCTCTCTCTCTCTCTCTCTCTCTCCTTTTTTTTCTTTTTTTAGGGAAGGTGAGAGGTGATATTCTGAAAACGTTCTGTTTCTCTAACATTTTCGTTAAACTTTCATAGGACTACTGATTCAAAGGAACTTTAACGCCTTTCACCAAGTCGTCACAAATGATATCAAGGACTTTAGAAAAGACAGCAATATTGAATTGTTACGTTAACCATACACAACATTTTTAACGCTGTTCATCTTTATTAAGCTGACTCTTGATTCACTGCAAACGGAACTGCTCTAAAGAAATTCTAGTTGCACCCAAAGTGCAGTCCCAGTACGAATGAAGCGCATGTCTCTGGACTTCGTTTCCACATTGTTTGTAACAGGCCTTCAATCGTCCATTTCATTTATTGAGAGCGGCGTAAAAAACAATGGCATGTTACCGGGCCAGCGATCTCGTGCCTCCCGATTTTTATTCATTCCAGTAAATTCTCGTTAGAGATAATGGTCGATACGTCAGCAGTAATAAAAAGTCGTTTTTCAATATTAAACAGTGACACTGTCCCTAGACTTTGCAGTTGCACTTCGATGTTTCATCCCACGCGCACGACAAAGCGTAGTTTATCAATAAGAGTTGTACATCATGAATTTGTATTTTACAATATGGTGTCTTCGTCGTAGGCGACAATATTGTAGCAGTTGTTCAACTTTCCAAAATGATCTCTTAAAAGAGATTAAAAACTCATTTCTCTAGATATTTGGATGTAGAATTAACTTTTAATTTCTTATAGGGAATTATGTATCGTATACGATCATCAAAGAAGACCATTCAGTACCAGGTGAGAAGGCTTTCATGTTGTCTGTTGTAGAAGACTCTACTACATATTCTAAAGATTTACGAGGTCTTCTAAATCAGCTCTGCAGTTGAGCTAATATTTGTGCACTTGTGGAGGTTAAGACATACATTCTAGAATCGTATTATTAGATTAACATCAGGTTATATACACACGCGTTTAAAGCAGACTGCAGTTTTCCTAAGGATGTTCAAACGAATAAATAAACTTCCCATGGATGACCAATAGCACGTTCTGCTTGAAGGAGCACTTTTATAACGAGCATTATTAAAAAAAAATGTTCAAATGGCTTTGAGCACTAAGGAACTTAACATCTATGGTCATCAGTACCCTAGAACTTAGAACTACTTAAATCACACAACACCCAGTCATCACGAGTCAGAGAAAATCCTCGCCGGGAATGGAACCCGAGAACCCGGGCGCGGGAAGCGAGACGCTACCGCACGAAGCATTATTAAATTTCAGCCTAGCAAAGTCATACGTTTTAGGAAACAGAAAATATAATGTTCAAGCAAATGATCTCAGATCAGGACCATACCTTACATCCGGTTTGCTTACGTGGATATCGACATTCTGTGTTGCTTTCTCGAGAAAACAACAAACATTTGACATTATTTAAAGAATTTTTTTAACGTTTCTGCATTATCTTCTTTAATGATCCTATTTGAGAAGTACACCAATAACTTCCTTGTCCGTTTGTATTCTCTTTTCATTTCTCCGAACCTTCAGCTCTAACATCTTTTTTATTCTTTTTTGTGCACTCATTAATTTCTTCTCCATCAGTTTCCTTTCTCGTGGTGACGGATCTCCTACGTCAGGCTCATCACAAGTTGATGAACAACTGTGACGACACACTTACAAAGTTTTATCAGCGACTCCTTTGCGAACAAGCAGGCTTTCTTGAGGTGGCCGTTTTCTGAAAATGCAGTAGATATGAGGGGAATGCCGGGGGAACTGCTCCATCCCGAAGTCGCCACACCTGTTGCATCCATTCCTTCCTCACGAAAGTGGTGGGAACAAGCACATGAGACAATTGTGGATGACCAGTTCTCCTTGCAATTACTTTAACCCAGGCTTTTCCTTTTTGAAAATCTGAAATATGATAATAACTGCGAAATAATAAACAATAATAATATAACTAACAGCAATATGACTGTGGCATTGCTTAAAAACACACCATTGAGCTACATCTGTTAATACCAGATTCCTTAAAACCCTTAAATTATACGTAAACCACTTAAACACTGCTGGTGCTTCAGGTAACACAAACTGTAATGTAATTATTTAGGGTTACATGCAGTATAAAATCAAATATACGTAAGGTGTTTCTACTTACTCAAGAACTGAGACATGTGTTTTTCTTGTATCTTCCGTCCGATGTATGAAAATTTACATCAAAACTTGTAGCATGAATTGACCATTAGGTCAAAACTCTAAATGGAACGTACTTACATCAAGTTAACCCACAAGTTTTCAGCAGTTTATGTACTAACTGCAGTGGCTTTTTATTATTCTGCCTCACTTAACGGTATCAGACATTTATGTTGGTAGAGCCACATGAAACATATTTCTCAGTCGCTGTCTTCTTGCTTATACACTCCTGGAAATTGAAATAAGAACACCGTGAATTCATTGTCCCAGAAAGGGGAAACTTTATTGACACATTCCTGGGGTCAGATACATCACATGATCACACTGACAGAACCACAGGCACATAGACACAGGCAACAGAGCATGCCCAATGTCGGCACTAGTACAGTGTATATCCACCTTTCGCAGCAATGCAGGCTGCTATTCTCCCATGGAGACGTTCGTAGAGATGCTGGATGTAGTCCTGTGGAACGGCTAGCCGTGCCATTTCCACCTGGCGCCTCAGTTGGACCAGCGTTCGTGCTGGACGTGCAGACCGCGTGAGACGACGCTTCATCCAGTCCCAAACATGCTCAATGGGGGACAGATCCGGAGATCTTGCTGGCCAGGGTAGTTGACTTACACCTTCTAGAGCACGTTGGGTGGCACGGGATACATGCGGACGTGCATTGTCCTGTTGGAACAGCAAGTTCCCTTGCCGGTCTAGGAATGGTAGAACGATGGGTTCGATGACGGTTTGGATGTACCGTGCACTATTCAGTGTCCCATCGACGATCACCAGAGGTGTACGGCCAGTGTAGGAGATCGCTCCCCACACCATGATGCCGGGTGTTGGCCCTGTGTGCCTCGGTCGTATGCAGTCCTGATTGTGGCGCTCATCTGCACGGCGCCAAACACGCATACGACCATCATTGGCACCAAGGCAGAAGCGACTCTCATCGCTGAAGATGAAACGTCTCCATTCGTCCCTCCATTCACGCCTGTCGCGACACCACTGGAGGCGGGCTGCACGATGTTGGGGCGTGAGCGGAAGACGGCCTAACGGTGTGCGGGACCTTAGCCCAGCTTCATGGAGACGGTTGCGAATGGTCCTCGCCGATACCCCAGGAGCAACAGTGTCCCTAATTTGCTGAGAAGTGGCGGTGCGGTCCCCTACGGCACTGCGTAGGATCCTACGGTCTTGGCGTGCATCCGTGCGTCGCTGCGGTCCGGTCCCAGGTCGACGGGCACGTGCACCTTCCGCCGACCACTGGCGACAACATCGATGTACTGTGGAGACCTCACCCCCACGTGTTGAGCAATTCGGCGATACGTCCACCCGGCCTCCCGCATGCCCACTATACGCCCTCGCTCAAAGTCCGTCAATTGCACATACGGTTCACGTCCACGCTGTCGCGGCATGCTACCAGTGTTAAAGACTGCGATGGAGCTCCGTATGCCACGGCAAACTGGCTGACTCTGACGGCGGCGGTGCACAAATGCTGCGCAGCTAGCGCCATTCGACGGCCAACACCGCGGTTCCTGGTGTGTCCGCTGTGCCGTGCGTGTGATCATTGCTTGTACAGCCCTCTCGCAGTGTCCGGAGCAAGTATGGTGGGTCTGACACACCGGTGTCAATGTGTTCTTTTTTCCATTTCCAGGAGTGTAGTTGTTCTAAAAGAGTGAAGAAACGTATTTTGTCTGTCATTTCTGTTTTAACTATCACACTGCCATGATAGTAGTCTTTTTTAATTTACCATTGAACAAAAAGTTCCTGCAAGCAGTATCTGTTTGCATATTGCTATAATAGAACACGATCTACATTAAAAACGTTAATATGGCGTATTTTCTCTGCCTCGTGATGACTGTTGTGTGATGTCCTTAGGTTAGTTAGGTCTAAGTTGTCCAAAGTTCTAGTTGACTGATGGCCATAGATGTTTAAGTCCCATAGTGCTCAGAGCCATTTTGAACCATTAATATGGCAGCGTAATACTTAATATAGCGATAGTAAACAAAATAAGGGTCAAATGGATCTGAGCACTATGGGACTTAAAATCTGAGGTCATCATTCCCCTAGAACTTATAACTACTTAAACTAACTAATCTAAGGACATCACACACATCCAGGCCCGAGGCAGGATTCGAACCTGCGACCGTAGCGGTCGCGCGGTTCCAGACTGAAGCGCCTAGAACCGCTCGGCCAAAACGGCCGGCAAACAAAATAAGGTTTAACAAGTTCAGTACAATAGTAAACAAGATAGAAGCACTTAAAAATACGAAAAATTAAATAAAGTATGCTACATGTGACACTGTCTGAGGGAAATAGCTGATAGCGTTATGTGAAGCAAAGTAATAAAAAGGATCATTAAAGATATCGCATAAATTTCAGAAAGGAGGGTACAATAAAAATTAAATTACCTGTGTGTTGCACAAAACAGAAGCTTTTTCCAGTTTTTTCCGTACTGAGATGTACGTGGGATGACATGGAATCTCTGTCATCCGTTTCACGATCTCTTATTGGGGAACGATACGCGAATCTATTGCTCGACCGACTACCGCTGTTTGTTCGTGTACGACACATACTCCTGTCAATCTACACCTGTCTCTGTCGGCGCAGAACCAGTACTGTTCGATGAACAGTTAAGTGACATAAGGACGATTTTGTGGCCACCAAGTCAAATGACTGTAGACGTAGTGAGCACATGTGACACCTTGTCGACCGAAACGTGCGCTCATTGCCCACATCTCAGATTAACCTCATTGGGCGATCGCAGCCATCGTCTGCATCCGGAAACAGACCGTTAGGAATTGGCAGCTCCACAATGTCAATCGCATTAAGTTGTGGGGTATGGCTAAGGAGTCGTGCTTCAGTGTAGCCTTCCAAAGCTTTCTGGACCTCTTGGTGTTCTTTCAACGACACATCCCCGTCGTCATTAAGCCGAAAGAGGCACAAGCCACAACTGCACACGTGGTTTAATGTTAATGTGTCATTAGACCGTATCCAAACCACACAGTATGTCCCAGTTCCTTTAGGACACTACAGTACAGTTTTCATGGACGTCCTTGACTCGTCATGACGCTGTCCTTTCATCGCCAGTTTCAATTTGGGGAGCAACCGGAAGTCCGCTAGGGCCGTATCAGACTAATACAGTGGATGATTCAGGACTGTGATTCATTTGTTTACCAAACCCTAGTGCACAGTGTTCTCTTTTTGGGCTGGATGTCGTCTTGGATGAACAACCAGGAACCTGCCTCTCGGTATTCGGGTCGAATTCGACGAATTCTTGCCCACAATCGGTGGAGGATTCAAAAAAGTCACTCTGCCTCACTGCCCCACTCCCATTTCCAGACCAGTGTCGGCCGCGCGGTTAGAGGCGCCATGGCACGCACTGCGCCACCCCTCCCGCCGGAGGTTCGAGTCCTCCCTCGGGTATTGTGACTGTGTGTGTGTGTGTGTGTTGTTCATAAGATAAGTTAGTTTAAGTAGTGTGTAAGTGAAGGGGCCGATGATCTGAGTAGTATGGTTCCTCAGGAATTCAGACACATTTGGAACATCTTACTAGTGTCGCACACGTACCGATACTTTCGCGGCCAGGACGCCTCCTGCAGCAGTGCTGGCGGTTTGACTTCGTACACAGCTTTTTTTTTTTCACTTCAAGCATCGTAACGCTGCACCTCGCCTCGAGTAGCACTGCAGTTTGGAATTTCACAGTAGCAGTAGTAACAGAACTGGGACACAGTGTGTACGCTCCTAAGCCTTTGTTTTCGGTGCGAAACATGCGATATTGAAATTCTTTTGTTCTTGGGAGAAAACTGGAAAACTTTGCAAAGACTGGACAGTGTGACCACAGTATGCTCAGTGCTATGTATAGACAGCGCACGCGTGCCATTTTGGAGGCTTGCTAAGCGAAGCCGTAGCAACGGTCGGTGAACGCGGCGGGCCTGTACGAGGTTCGCAGCTATTGTGTAGCGTCGACTTTCTGGTGGCGGATTACATTGTGGCGCGGGGGCTGGCCGGACGGGACGGATTTTATTTATCGCAGCTTTCTTCTCGGAGCGCCTCCAGACTCCGCGGATCGAAATCACTGGCAGCGAACAATGAGATAGCGGGCAGCAGTGTTCCCTGCGGGGACTACGGCATGCGCGCGCAGCGAACTGACTTCGAGTCTGCCGTATACGTTGAATGAACTATGACTAGCTGTCGATAGTAGTCGCATTTTATTTTATGGAATATTTTATTTCGTCTTAACGTTGTGTGCGTTTCTTTCGCTTTCAACATATCTGTATGCTCATTGACCTGAATAGCGAATGTGCAAGATTCTGCATTTGAAGTATGTCAGCATTAAGTATACTCCGCAGGTAACCTGACGGTGTGTGATGGAATGCACTTTGTGTACCAGTCACACTTCCCGTAATCTTGTTACAATCACGAATATTGCGCAGAAAGAATAGCTGTTCGTAAAAATCCTTATGAGCTCGAATCACTCTATTTTTACTTCCACGTTCTATTCAAAGCATTTATGTATAAGGAAATGCTTTTGCACTAATTATTGTTTGCCTCGTGGCGATACAAGTTACACGATGAGCCGGTTTCGGTGTTTTGCTATTATCAAGTGTACCTCTGAAGATGGCATAATAGGTACAATATTGTTCCTTGCATCTATATTAGTCTATGTCTACATATGGCACCTTATGCTTACGTCTTAGATGGTATGACTTGCTCCATATGGCATATTGGAACATAAATGTCGGCTGTGTTTTTCTTATGACATGACCATCTTGTTTATTTGTTTACTTTTTATTTGCGCAGTCTTGTAAAGTTATTTTTGAGAGTTTCGGCTACAGCGATGCTATATGTTTAGAATGGAATTTCTGTTTCGTGGAAAGTCAGTGGCTACATTTAACTTTCAGAGATATTACACAGGCCAACGATGGAAAAACGTTTTGCTGAAAATACCTTATTCTTATGTTTTTTAGGGTGGGAAATCTAAATATGATTCTTAATAAACTGTATCACCCACCATTTCTTCACATTTTACAGTTAAATTTATTAAATTAAGACATTTTTTTTCAAACAATTTAGCAGCTTTTATAAAGTTAAAATAACTTAAAAAGGAGGTGTAATGAATGTAGATGACGTTGGTAGCACTGCTGAAAAACATTTCCTGGCAAAACAAGGTCGATTCTATTTTTGTGTTAACAGATGGTGTTTTGATTACTGTCAGCGTAACCTCACTTTCCCGTTTCCTGTACATGTACTCAGCACAATGTCTAATCGTGGTTGTAAAAACACTGTTGACAGTTTTTGTTTTATTTGTGGTGAATTTGTGATTAAAAACACAAAAGAAACGTTACAAACTTAGTGAAAAAGGTATATCTGTCATACTTTGGATCTAAACTTGGTGGTCAAGATAAATCGTGGGTGCCACATAAAGTATGTTATGTGTTAGTTGAATATCTGATAAAATTGTCCAAAAACGAGAAAAAAAGCCTTTAGATTTGTTGTTCCTATGATATGGAGGGAGCCAAGAAATCATTCCAATGATTGCTTCTTTTGCAGTGTAGATATTACTGTTCATAATTCGAAAAACAAGAAGGTAATTAGCTACCCTAACCTTCCGTCCACCATCTGACCAGTAGGGCATACTGTAGATTTGCCGGTTGCTGAACCACCAGATGATTCAAATTCTCTCTCAACAGAAGTATTTTCTGATGTACAGTATGATTTAGATGAACTGGATGATGATGAATTCCATTGAAACACAGAAAGTCTAGAGCCCAAATTGTTTACTCAGACCGAGCTTAACGATTTCGTTAGGATCTGGGTCTAACTAAAGAAAAAGCTGAATTTCTAGGTTCTAGATTAAAGGAAAAGAACTTGTTGGCAGTTGGAACCAGCATACAGATGTATAGAAAGAGAGAGAAGCAATTTTCCAAGCTTTTTCAACAAGAAGGTGATTTAGTGTACTGCTCAAACAATCCCAGCCTGATAAATGAGTTTTGTATTGAATACAAAAAGGAACACTGGAGGCTGTTTATTGATTCATCCAAAAATAGTTTAAAGGCTGTTTTATTACACAATGGTAACAGGTATACATCTAAAAGAAGGCGTCATTGTTGGACCTGACACTAAAAATTGACGTTTGATGTTAACTTTGAATCCACAATGTCCTTAAATGAGAAAGAGGCATGGGTATCATTCAAGCAAGTCGTTACAAAGTTCTTAGGACATGAAAAAGACCCATAATATGTTTCTGTTATAGCTACAATGTTAAAGAAAACATTAGGATTTTTAATGAGCCTGAAAGTTCACTTTTTGAACAGTCGTCTTGATTACTTCCCGCACAATATGGGAGGTGTTAGTGAGGACCAAGCAGAGCGTTTTCACCAGGGTATTAAGTGATGGAAAAACGCTACCAAGGCCGCTGGAACACCAACATGATGGGGGGACCACTGTTGGTCACTTCACCTGTAAAGTTCAGCAAGCGACTCATCGCAGAAAAAGCTACACAAGAGAGTTCAAAGAAAAAAGAGAAGGAAAATACAAACCAATTGCAGCTGACAAGTGAAACCTCTATTAACACATATCATTGTTTTAAGTAGCTTACTGTAAATACAAACCATGTTTATGTTGTAAGAAAGCGTTTCATTAATTTCCCCATTTACCGTATAGCATAGGATTTTTATACTACATGATAAAAAGCATATTGCTCGAAAATTACATGCGATACAAAAAACTAAGGCTAAATTTGGATTCAACTCATAAAAATCTGTAAACATCAGCTATCAAAGTAAAAAAAAATAGATTTTCCAAAAAAATTTTTCGTTGGTCTGTGTTATTTTTTATGTAAATGATAAGTGTTCTATTGTTTTGTGTTTATCGCTAAAATTTACCCTTTTTCTTTTATAAAGTTAAAAAATTTGAGATATCTTTTTATGTTTTAAATCTCTTTCTCATACAGAAAAATACCCAAAAGACATCCTCCAAGATCAAACAGATTTTCAACAGAAAAAGATACCACGAAAATTTAATTGCCATTATAAATGAACAAGGCTTCCTGGCAGATTAAAACTGTGTGCCCGACCGAGACTCGAGCTCGGGACCTTTGCCTTTCGCGGGCAAGTGCTCTACCATTCTTATTTTTATTGAACAAACTAAAAGTACTTATATATTCTCTATGCAAGAGTTCTTCAAGGCACCATTTAAACATATACAAATGACTTAGTTAAACAAAGAAAAAAATAAATAAAAGAAAAATATTAAAAAAACATTAAATACAGCAAAATATAACATATTCTGTCTTCTTCCTTTTTTATTTGTTTTTTGGTCGATGCACAAGAACGTAGATAAGGGTGTTGCATCATGTTACAGGTAGGCATGGCACACCCCAACTTTTAAAGGGGGTCGAGGTAGACGCTGCGGAGATAACCGGCAAAAGTTTGTCGGTAAAATGGTTTTCGGGTGAGGGTGCTATGCGCGGTCACAACTATGTACCAGAAGGACTGTATGCGGACCACTCTGAAAGAAGTATTCTAAAGCCTGTCCTCGAAACCAGATGGGGGTATGGTGCTTAGCAAGACGGTAGTGAAGTGTCTGGGGCAACAACAGGAAATCCGAGGTTACCGTCGTTGGCAAGGCACGGAGGTAAAATCCCACGATTCGTTGGATGAGGAGCCATGCGTTTCGTTTGAGGGGGCACGTAAGACGGTGCTAGTCGGTGTCTTCGAGCTGACAGTCAGGGCGGAGTGGGGAGGTGGCCAGTGCTATGCGATAAAGTCGACTATTAGTCGGGAATTTTCCATAGACTAAAACGTACCAGAGTGCAGACACAGACGATGGTAAAAAGGGCATATGCACACACCCCCAAACCGTTCGCCAGTTAATGTCAGGATGCTGTAGCAAGGGTTGGACAGCATAAACAAACGATAATAATTTTAGTACGGGGAGGACGGGTGACTGGAAGATCGGCCCGAACGTAGCTGAGTTCTATGAAACAATTGGCGTAGTGGTACAGTAATAGAGAAATAGGTGCCACATTGATCGATGGATCGAGAGAAGCTGGTCGGAGGATATCTAAGAGACTGCGTGTTAAGGACGGGACCGGCCCCTGCCAGTGCTGCAACAGAGTGTGGACAAAGAGTGCAGAAGATCGTGCCCGCACGTTGACGAGTACGAGGCCACCTTTTGCAGGAGTCAGTGTTAGAGTGTTGAAGCGGACTTTGAAAGACTACGAAAGATCCAAAGGCTGATTGGATGCGGCGGCCAAGGAGTAACGGCATTGGGAGGAACTGGGCGACGTGTACCAGTTTAGGTGCGAGATACATGTTGACATAGGACACACGTTGGAGTTGGTTTAAGTTACGGTGCACTTGACCCTCGGACATGGTGCCGAAGCGACTGCAAAAGCCGCCGGTAAGCCAGGGCCACTGTGCGGTGTGTGGAGCACGTAAATTCGATACCCAAGTAACGAAGGGTGGTACTGACTGGGAGTGGGGTCGGCACCATAGCTGGGAGGCCGCGCCCAATGTGCGTCATAGTCGATTTACGGACATTAAGAATGCTACGTCCATACTGATGGATCCATTGGATGGCGTCATTGAGTTCCGTGGAGGAGCAGGTGAGAAAGAGGAGGTGGGAAGTGGCGGTGCGGTCCCCTACGGCACTGCGTAGGATCCTACCGTCTTGGCGTGCATCCGTGCGTCGCTGCGGTCCGGTCCCAGGTCGACGGGCACGTGCACCTTCCGCCGACCACTGGCGACAACATCGATGTACTGTGAAGACCTCACGCCCCACGTGTTGAGCAATTCGGCGGTACGTCCACTCGGCCTCCCGCATGCCCACTATACGCCCTCGCTCAGTCCGTCAACTGCACATACGGTTCACGTCCACGCTGCCGCGGCATGCTACCAGTGTTAAAGACTGCGATGGAGCTCCGTATGCCACGGCAAACTGGCTGATACTGACGGCGGCGGTGCACAAATGCTGCGCAGCTAGCGCCATTCGACGGCCAACACCGCAGTTCCTGGTGTGTCCGCTGTTCCGTGCGTGTGATCATTGCTTGTACAGCCCTCTCGCAGTGTCCGGAGCAAGTATGGTGGGTCTGACACACCGGTGTCAATGTGTTCTTTTTTCCATTTCCAGGAGTGTATGTTATGGTGCGTTATCTGCCTCGTTCTTAGGATTGCAGAGCAGTGTACGCTACTGAAAATTGTCAATTTTTGCTCCTGCCTCGGTCTTCAGAAGTGAATATTTGTTGTTGACTTTTCAGATACTGTGCAGCTCGTACACTGTCACTGGGTCACCTGCAGTCCGTGCAGAGGCCACCCGCGCCCCTCTCGCACGGCCGGCGTGTCGGCTGAATAGTGCAGGCGGCGCGCCCCCGCAGCCAGCCAGCCGCCGGCGGCTGTCGCGAGGGCCGTCGATAATTCAGGCGCATGACCGGCCGGCCCGGCCTCCCGTCCTCCGCCCCTGTCTGCTTCGCCCCACTGGCCCACCAACCCGCGGCCCCACACCGCCGTTGAGGGGAATTCTGTCCGCGCCAATTCTACCATCGCGTTGTCAGGACTACACAGCTACTGCCTTTCTGCAGCACTGCCCGCAGTGAGACCGAATGCAGCGTGGTGGCGTTTCCGGCGTACGGCGCAGTGAGGGAAGTATTAGGTCGGTGCGTATGTTCGTAGCGTTTTTGTTTTGCACGCTGTTATTCTTGTTGCTATAGGTTTATTTATCGATTGCCATTTTTTTTCATTTGAAGTTCACTGTTGCTATTTGAGTTTACATATTTTCATTTTGTTGTTTGGACATAGGGAGTCGAGCTTTGGATGCTAGAAAATGGAGTGCCAAGCGGGCAAATCGCAACATTTCCGACAAATTTTTCTGTTTCAGTGCACTAGAGGGGTATCCGCAGCGCGAGTAGAGAGAGACATTTGCGTTGTGTATGGCGAAAATGCCATTGGAAAGACCACGGAAAAAATGGGTTTGTCGTTTCGACATTTGTGACTCTTCACCTCTAGGAGGGCCTTCACCGTTTGAGGAAGATCGTTTAATCGCATTAATCGCCAATGACTGACATCACTGTACTCGAGAACTGGGAAATCTGATGAACTGTGATCATTCCCTCATTTTGTATTTGCGTACAATTGGGTGGGTTCAAAAATCGGCTGTATAGGCACGGCACGGTCTAAGCCAAAATCGTAAAAATCAGTGGGTGGCCGTATGTGCGTCTCTGCTGGTCGTCATCAGTTGGCTCGTGAACAACAGAGACCATTCCTGTCCTGTACCGGCACTGGTGACGAGAAGTGGCGTCCTTACGCTAACGTATGACGAAAAGGGGAATGGTTGAACCCAGACAAAGCAGTAACTCCCCGTGCAAAGAACTGCGCGCATCCACAGAAGATGATGTTCTGCATCTGGTGGAACAGCGACAGTGTGCTGTACTACGAATTGCTTCCCCGACGTCCAAACATCACTACTGGCATTTATTGTCGACAACTGAGACGTGATGCAGTCGCTGTACAAGAACATCAACCAGGAAGACTGCGTGAACTGCTCCACGATAATGCCCGCCAGTATTGGTGGTGGTGGTGGTTAGTGTTTAACGTCCCGTCGACAACGAGGTCATTGGAGACGGAGCGCAAGCTCGGGTTAGGGAAGGATTGGAAAGTAAATCGGCCGTACCCTTTCAAAGGAACCATCCCGGCATTTGCCTGAAGCGATTTAGGGAAATCACGGAAAACCTAAATCAGGATGGCCGGAGACGGTTCTCCCGAATGCGAGTCCAGTGTGGTAACCACTGCGCCACCTCGCTCGGTGCCCGCCAGTATTCTGCTAGATTGAAAAAGAAAACACTACGCAGGAGTTGGGTTGGTAAATCATTCCGCACCCACCTTATTCACATGATCTCGAGCACTCAGATTTTCAGTCTTTCCGCTGCCTGTCCAGCAGCCTTCAAGGAACTTTCATTCCGGCTGAAAATGCGCTCCGATCGTGGCTCGACGAGTTCTTCGCCTCAAAACCAACTGATTTCTACAGCCTCGGAATCTTAACGTTACCCTAACGTTTGCAGTCTGTTGTATACAGCGAAGTAAGATGTATTATTAGGGACTAAAGTCACTGTTATCTGTTCCTGCTGTATTTATTAAACTTATGGAAAGACGATACGAACGTCTAGGGACGTTAGGCGTTGCAAATGGCCACATCCACTCACATAAACGACTTTGTCAGAGAACAGACTGTTATTGCGCGGCGCCACCTAACGATCGTATCGGAAACTGCAGAACTCGCTCCAGCCGATGGACTTGTATGTAGACGATACCTCGGTACGTATGTGGATTTCAGAAAATTAATTTAGTAGCATCACTTCAATAATTAAGTTTTATTCATTGTTAATTAACTGATTGACTAGCCAGTTTACTCGGAGTTTTCTTTTGACTCCGAATCCTGTCCTCCTTTGTGGTGCGGACAGGCCTGGGCAGATGATGTGGCGTTGCTGCGTGTGTTTTTTGCCTGACAAAGTCGCTACCTTACACATTTCACACCACTTTTCAGTATTACCACCAAGTAGTTAGAATATTTCACGTGCTCAAGAAGTTCATCTTTTTCCTTGTAATCGGATACCATCGAGCTTTTTTACTTTGTTACATGCGTTTTCTTACATTTACATATATTTTAAGAGAGCGGCCATTCATACTAGGAAGTGTAAATTATGTCCAAGTCTTTGTGTGTTTTATTGCCGTCTTCCACCAGCGATAATTTGCTGTATTCAGTGTTGTAAATTCTACTACACAAATTCAACATCAGAACAACTATTTCGTTTTCTCGAGGCATGCCGGACGTTAGTTCTTTTATACGGACTTGTCGCCACCCAGAATAAAGTTCTGAATTCCACTAGACCAACTTTGATCCAACCAATATTTTCCAAGACACTCCTTCTAATCGTAATTTGATTAGTAGTCGCACGTGGAACAGTCTCTTACGCCTTTCGAGAGTCTGTTTCCTCTAATCACAAAAGAATACGACACAGTTTCATGGATGAAGTTAATAGTTGAGTTATGTTATTGCACCATATGTAACAGTAGAGCAACAAGGAACGCCACCTTTGCGTCAGTCCGAGAACCCTTCACTCCACCCTGTTATGGAAATTTAAGCACCTACACTAACAACCTTCAAAGCTGCGCAACAAGCGTTAACAGCCATCAGGAGGCCACTTCGGTTGTTTGTTGACATCCAGGTGTCTGACTGCCACATCTCATCTCCTACATAGAGGTGCTACCCCACGAATGACATCTTCATGAGTTTTACCTAACAAGTTTACTTCTTCGCAAAGACACTTTTATAAATGAACGAGAAACGTTCTCGACAGCGTGAGACACCCAGGGACACAGCAAGAAGCCTGAAGAAGATCCCAGAAAAGCAGTATGAATGTCGAAACTTGATAAGTTTACGAAGAATACGATGTGACCTTAGCACCCACATGATTTTACCCTAAAGGTGGAAGTCATTAGATACAGGATCGGGTTTTCGCACAGGTCAAGTAGCGCTGTGCCTACGACGCCGAAGGGAAATAGGAGCACAGAAAGACCTCGATCGGCTTTTGTACTTTCGGTAAACTTGGTCCCAACTCACGTACAAAGTTATTTGCAAGTACATCTGAGGTTTAAAGCGATCTCTGCATGACAAAATATAATACACACAGTAAAGTGATACGTATCACTCGACAGAGGGTCTCTCCAAGTTTCGCTTCCTAGTACACGCGGCGTGGCTTAGTTGCGGAGTGCGCCACTGTGGTCGGGGAGATGTACCAATGTTCCAATACCCTCATCATGGAAGGCAGCCGCCTGTGCTTTCCGACAATTTTCTGCGCCATAGTGGAGCACGTTGTCTGTGCCAAAACTTTGTCTTCAAACTGGTGGTTCATGCGAGCACAAATGAATGTCAGAGGGTGCCAAGTCCAGACTGCGTTGTGGGTGATGAAACACTTCCCATCGAAAACGCTGCAGATGTGTCCACAATGCCCCTGCAGTGTGAGGCTGACAACTGTCACGAAGAAGAAAATGTATGACAGTTATGTGGGGTTGCACGAAATCAGGCTGAATCTTGCAGCGGGAGCCATACTTGGAGGGAGACACTACTGTCGCAGGCATCTTTACGTGTTTACTGTACGCTCAGAACTAAAAAGAGCGACGTGAGGCGATCAGAAGGCATGTTAGAGACGCTGCCCAACACCTCTGTGCGTAGCGTCATCGGACTTCCATTGTCGTTCCAATTTCGCGACCTATCGGACCTTACTTCAAGCATAGCCTATACACAAATTATCCACTCTGTACTACCGTATCTAATTTGTTTCCCCCTGCTGATGGACAACACGATGAAGGGTATTGAGAAGTGGACTACTTTCGTTGCCCCTTGCCACGTAGCAATGACAGCGACTTTAATGAATTTCATGCACAGATTGATGTTTTCTACATCGTAAGCGGTTTCCATACTGAACACCTGCTGTATGGGTTAAGAGCCTGGAGGTACTCTCTGTCATTATTCTATATGTCATGTAGTTTTCGCGCAGTCGACTTCTGAGGCCCCATAGACGCTTATGAATGACACTGTATAGCTATTTTCGATATCGATTTGTGTACTAGATGACGTTGCTCCCGTTATCAGACATCACCATTGCGCGAATAACAAGGTATGTAATGGCAAAACGAAGATCTCATTCGCCGGCCGCGGTGGTCTCGCGGTTCTAGGCGCGCAGTCCGGAACCGTGCGACTGCTACGGTCGCAGGTTCGAATCCTGCCTCGGGCATGGATGTGTGTGATGTCCTTAGGTTAGTTGGGTTTAAGTAGTTCTAAGTTCTAGGGGACTGATGACATAAGATGTTAAGTCCCATAGTGCTCAGAGCCATTTTTGGGGCAAATGTATTAAAACGAAAATGTCGAAAGTCGGAATGAAACGACAGGTGGAGAAAGTCTGTGGCTTATGACGCCGTCGCCGAAAGAGATAGAAAATTCGCTTTCGGATGCCAATACCTATGACCTCAAGAGAAGAACCCACTTATCGTTGAACAGCGTGCATCCTCCACCCCGATAATAGCACCGTGGAGGATACTGTGCGTTGCAACAGCGCAATAGTTTTGCTACGTCGAGAGCTTCGTTGGCTGGTCACACTTTCAGGGGAAAACCTCGTAGGGCTTGCAGCAAACAGTGGCGGCATTCAGCGCGGCCGAGAGCGGCACTTACTGGGGTTGGGAACCCGGCAATGTGAATATAATGGGGCACTCCACTCGCCGGGAACTGGGTCGCACGCCAGATTGCCGGCAGCGCTATGGGACTCCAAACGGAGTGCCTCCCACACCGTATATCGCCTCCTGCATCGATTCGGGAGGTGCGGCCCGCCAGCGACCGTGGAAACCCTTAACGTGCCAACAATGTGGAGCTGAAAACACGGGGCGTCATTTCGCTCAAAGGCCGTCTAATAAGCTCCGCCTTCCCCTCCCCCCCCCCCTCCTTCACGCTAGTGCGTTGTTAACATTGTAGTACTAGCAGCGAGGAGTTATCATAGTCCAGGATGGCATTATCTCGCCGGTGCCCCAGACGCAGACTAAATGTATGTAAATTTATTCCGCACAGGCTAATGTCTTTTTAATGTGCGCAGGTCCCCGATGAGCGAAGCTCGTCGGCGAGCAGCATCTAGCACGTACTTTCTTGGCTCGTCCTTACCTTACACCAAGCGTATATTTTGACGCACAGAAAGCGAGAAGAAGAGAGCTGGTGAAAACGGAAATTACATTATTGCTTCTCATTCTGAGAACTCGATTTTTGTCGTTGGTGCATTAGTAGGTAATGTTTCTCCAAAACTTTAATAATCACAACAGATACACATACGAGAGACTTTAGTCACCAATAATACATTCTCCTCCACTATTTACAACAGTCTACGAACGCTAAGGAACTTTTCGGTACCGCGACAGTAGAAATCGCGTTGTTTTGAGGCGAAGAACTCGACACGTTCGAAGCGCATTTTCATCCGGAAAGGAAGTTACTTCTAGGTTATTCGTTAAAGAACGGAAAAGGTGAAAATCTGAGGGTGCAAGATCAGGTAAATACGATGAGTCCTGAATGACTTCTGTCAATCTAGCAGAATGCGGCTGGTCGTTATCGTGGAGTAACATTATTTCACTTAGTCTCCCTTGTTGTTGTTCTTGTATTACGTCTGCAAACGTCTCAGTTGCTGACAAGAAATAGCAGTAGTGATGGCTACATCTCGGTGAAGTAGTTCCTAGTAGACCACATCGTCGCTGTTCCACGAGATGCACAACATCATGTTTTGGGGATGCGCGCAGTTCTTTGTACGGCGAGTTGCTGGTTTGTTTGAGCTCAACCATTCCTTTTTCTTCCTTATGTCAGCATAAACACGCTATTTCCCGTCACCAGTAACGGTACAGGACAGGAGTGGCCGGTGTTGTTCATGAGCCAGCCGATGGCGAGCGTGCACAGATATTGGCTTAGAGCATGCGGTGCCTAAACACACTATTTATGAAACTTCCCCATCGCATGCAGATGTCGCACAACTGTAGGATGATCACAGTTCATCACGTTCGACAGTTTTCGAGTGCATTAGAGTGGACCATTGTGGATTAATGCGCTTAAATGGGCTTCGTCAAACCTCGAAGCTCTCCCTGAACGTGAAAAGTCGCTAATATGAAAACGGTCCTGCTTAAAGCGAGAAAAGAATTTTCTTGTCGTGGTCTGTCCAACTGTACTATCCCCATACGCCACACAAACGTTTCCGGCTTGCTCCGCCGCTGCCTTCCCTCTGTCAAATTCAAACAGAATTATAGTTCCGATTTCTTCACTTGGCACTCCGTTTTCTAGCGCCCACAGCTCCACTCACCATCTCCAAATGACAGGAGGACACTGTGTAATATCAAACAGCAACAATTAACTACACATTAAAAAATTACTATCGTTAAATCAACACACAGCAACGGGAATAAGTGCAGTACAAAAATACTACGAACTTTTGTACCAACATAATACTGTAACACCTTCAGCCTGAATAAAATTACTTTTGCCGGCCGCTGTGGCCGAGCGGTTCTAGGCGCTTCAGTGCGGAACCGCGCTGCTGCTACGGTCGCAGGTACGAATCCTGCCTCTGGCATGGACGTGTGTGACGTCCTTACGTTAATTAGGTTTAAGTAGTTCTAAGTCTAGGGGATTGATGACCTCAGATGATAAGTCCCATAGTGCTTAGAGCTATTTGAACCATTTTTTAAAATTACTTGTTACTTAACACTTTACTTATTGCATTGAGTTGCACTCACTCTCTACGCATAAACTTCCTTTACCATAAACATTTCTGTCAGAAGCAACACGAGTTACAAGTTACTTACTTACGTTGGCAAAACATAACGCAATCGGTCTGTGGCCTCACCAACCTGCTTCGGTCTCCAGCTAGTGGCATGGTATTCATATCCTCTCTGATCCCATCAGTCCATCTTAAACGTGATCTCCCTCTTGGTCTTTTATCTGTGATGTCTTCTTTCACCACCTGCCTGGTTATCTCGTCTTCTTGACGCATTACGTGCCCACCACACTTCAATATCCTGTCTTTAATAATTGCCACAATGTCCAGCGATTTTGTACAACTCCCGAAGATCGCAGATTTCTCTTTTTTCCCAGCCGTCTCTATCCTTTGCTGGTCCAAAAATCTGTCTCATAAGAGCATTCTCAAATGTCACAAGTTTTCTTTCTATCTTTCGGTGAGAGTCCAGGTCTCTGCTCCGTATAGGACCACCAGACCCTAATCTTCGTGGATCTCGTGACTTGAGCAGCTTTCCGAGTGCAAACCTTGACATGTTTCGTGCTCGAATTCCTTCCATTATTTCCTCGTCTGCATCATTATTTTCATTGAGTACCGTCCCAAGGTACTCATTTACCCTTTTTCAACTTTACCATCCACATCTAAACGTCTGTCACTTCTCTGCTCACTACGAAGAATTTATTTGGTCTTATCTATATTCATCTTCACGCCTACTCTCATTTCTTCTTCCGCTAACATTCTTACCATCGGAACCGAACCTTGCTCTTTGTGTGCTGTTAAAAATACATTATCCACGCAAGTCAGGACGTTGGTCTTTCTATTCGCGTCTCCAGGCTGGTTGCTTTTCTCAGAACTATCATACCAGATTAAACACGAGGGAAGAAGGGGTAGTTTCCCAGCCGTACTCCAATCCCCAGCTCGTGCTTCTCCAGTAAAGTTCCATTGCCTTTCACTGTGAATGTTTTTTCTTGTTTATATGTTTGTGTTGGTCATATTAGTTTTCTCGGAACTTTCGCCATTTCCAGTTCTTGCCGTGTTTCTTGCCTATTCACGTTTCCATATGTTTTTTGGAAGTCCACAAAAGACAGTCAACATATCTCCGAAATTAGCTCTTTCATAACACTTACCTTATGGTATGCAGTAGATCTACAGCTGATTTTCCCTTTCTAAACCCTGCTTGCACGAATCCTAGTACCTCCTCGACGCCTGTGTTAACTGCTCCAGCAGCAGCATGCTCAGGATCTTACAAATCTAATATAGTAAGGTAATTCCTCTATAATTACTGCATCTCACTATGTATAATTTTTTAGACATCACGCATACGACAGATTTCAGGGATCGTTTATCTCCTCCAAATTAAACAGATTAGATGGTACAATATCTTTTGCAGGATACCGGTTTTCTCTTTCAGCATCACTGCAAGTATTCCATCTATTCCAGGTGCCTTTCCTTTCTCCAGCATTTTTCTGGCTTTTCTTATCTCTTCCTTGTTCAACAATCCATCATCTCCTGTTAGTACTACCATTCTTCCATTACTTTCGTAACACTGTTTACGGTTTCGTCCATACTCAGGTGATTTTCGAATTAATTTTCGTATTCCTCACTAGCTTTCTTTTTATCTCTTAACATTTGTCCAACTTGACCTCTGATCGCATCTATCCTTACGTTACATCCTTTCCTGAAGAACCTGGCTGCCCTGCAAAAGTCGTTTCTTCGATTGCCTTGTGCAATGTTGCCCTACTGCTTATGTACTCTAGCCTCTCTGCTGCGAATGCTTTTCTTGCCCCTGTCGATGTTTTACGTCTCCCAGCAATACTCTTTCACCTTTCTCTTTTGTCAGTCTCTTTTTTCGACTACATGTCTACGCCCGTTATGGAACCATCTCCTGCCGCGCCTCCTCGCCAATGGCTTCAGCACTTCATCTGCGACTTGGTTGTCACCAGTCTTGAACCTGGACTATAATATCCCTACACCAGCTGTCCTTACTGTGGTCCTCTATCGGTAGATACGGGTTTATTTTTCGCTCTGCTTCTCTTTTCCTGCATTTAAAACATTCTATTTTTCACGGACAGCTGTCGACACAAGATAGTAATCTATCGTATTTCCGTACGTCTTTGAGATTTTATATTCTCAATAACACTTCAGTGTCTACAGTTCACTACGTGTTAAACGCAAGAAATAGTTTCATTTAAATGATCATACGTAACTACTACTTACAGTCTGTTTAATGTTAGAGGTCACGTAAACAACTGCCTATTTTTGTGTATCGTCATACAAAATATGACCGTTTTTAAAGGTCTTATCGATGCTATACCACTACTTCCTTCTTGTATTTGAAGTTGATGCTCGAATTCTGTAAAATAACGTAAGCGGCCGCAAATTTAAGAAAATATTTTTACCCAGCGCAAAGAAACCCATATGGGTGGACAAAACTGTACTTGCGTCCCATCTGCCACAGCCTTGTACGCACGACGGTGGAACTACAATATTTTGATATGGATTTAACCATAAACAACAATCATTATTCAGATTAAATCTTAGGGTTGCCACACAATACCTTGCAGATCTCACGCAGCGGCATTTTTTCATCAGGCACATGTCTGTTAACCATATCTGAACGTTACACAACAATAAAAAACAAAATGCTCACCTTCGAAGAGTATATGTTTCCATGGACAGATACTGTTTAACGTAATTGAGAAATTGCTAGTTGACAAAAAAGCGAAAGAATTGGTTACACAAAAGACTGGCTGACGTATAGAAAGGCAATTGTTTGCACCATTCGAGATCAAAAGAAGGGTCAAAAAGAGGAAGGGGGCACGTTGTCTCTTTTCGGTTCTAGGGAAACTAGTTAGAAGACGGCCAAATGAATCTAAAGATACAATTACTATCTGATGTCACAAAAAAATCCCCTTTATTACCTAACGTTTGTTACTTACAGATCAATCCTCTCCAATAACAGACAAAAAGCAATACGGTGAAGAGTGGACTCCTAATTTTGTAAAAGGAAATGGAGTGTATGGAAAGAACTAAATCGGGACTGCAATCAGTCTATTGTAACGAGATTTGGGGAATCCCTTGAGTAGACACATTTAAATATTTAGGTGAGGTTACTCTTTGGACAGGTATAACAATAAATATTTATCATAAAACGCAAAACTACGACATTATACAGCGGAAGCTTTTGAAACTATAGTAACTAATATCTCATCAAAAAACAGGAAAATGAAAAGTAATTAATATCAAAATGCAAAAATGAAATATAGCGGAAGTCAAAGTAAACTTTAAAGTACTGAATAAAACGTAAATACAATCAGGTGCCTAAAAGGTCACAAAGAAAATTCTGAATTTAGCTTCAGCGATGAATAACCGAAACCGTTGGCTGACACGGAAATTCATGGAGATGTATAGGTAACTGGGGAGACCGTAAACAGGCCTCGCGTAATGGCGATACAACACGGCTGCCTCCCACCATACCACTTGACGACCACTAGCAGTCGTCTGGGGCGCCGTTTCATCTCGTAGCACTACCGCTGCGGCAACCTTGCAGGACAGAGGTACATCGTTGATATTCTACGCCCAGTTTTGTTACCTTTCATGGATAGCCAACCTGGGCCTACATTTCAGCAGGATAATGCTCACCCGCACACTACGACAGTTTGTTCGGCTTGTCTTCATGTTTGATAAACCATATCTTGATGGTTCTTAGCCTGCCCTAGGACATCATTGCACACGTCCATGTCCGGAGCCGGCCACGGTGGTCTAGCGGTTCTAGGCGCTCAGTCCGGAACCGCGCGAATGCTACGGTCGCAGGTTCGATTCCTGCCTCGGACCTAGACTGGAAATCGGGATCTTTGTCTTCCGCTGGCAAGCGCTCAGTTGATAAAGCACTTGCCCGCAAAAGACAAAAGTTCCAATTTCGAGTCTCCGTCCGGCACACAGTTTCAATCTGGCGGGGAGTTTCATAATAGCACACACTCCGCTGCAGAATGAAAATTTCATTCTGGAAACAGTTTGAGTAGTTTGCGCGCCGTTATCTATGCTGCCTCAAGACGTATACACCGTCTCTAACTTTAATTTTAGACTTATTGTTTAAACATTTAATATAATATTACACGTCTTAATATGTAGGTGACAAGAGTTTAAATTTTTAAATTAGATGAATAATTAATGAGGTGAAATAATGAATATCAAATTTTTTCTTTGACCAGATGAACATTTGCAGCCTTTTATTAATATAATTACGTTTATAGAATCTGTAACGTGTCGTGTAGAATTGACTTAGGTGTGAGAATTAATCTAGAGAGGTGAAATAGGTTGTTAGAGATCACTGTTCTGGAGCTGTGAAGATCTTTGACGCCTCTTTAAGAAAAGTCGCTGTGGTATGCAGACGGGGAGTCCTCCTATGATAGGGCGCATACCCGAAGTGAAATGGGGGACTTGGTCTGTGTGTGTGTGTGTGTGTGTGTGTGTGTGTGTGTGTGTGTGTGTGTGTGTGTGTGTACGGGGTCAATCATGGTGAACATATGACATGAGTACCGCATTTTCCTACAACTGTTTCTGTCATTGCCCGCTAATACTAACTAATTAATATTTCTAGCGGAGTTATCGAAAATACAAATAAAGTTAATCGCTTCAATAAAATAAACGAATTATCCCAGCTGTCGTAACACAAGAATCACACTTATTTCGAGCGTCCCGACAACCTCATAAATACTACGCGTGAGCGTCATGCTTGTTTGCAACGGACACGTGGGGAAAAAAAACTGCACGGGGACAAAATGATTCGAGCTGTAGGGTTTAACTGGCGCCGGGCGATATGAATTGGTGCCGCTGACCAGGTGACGTCAACGACTCTTAAAGGCCACAGTTGCAGATTAGCCAGCAGTCCAGGCGTGAAATGCGTGTCAGCCGATAAGCGGGAGGCAGGCGTGTCACCGCGCCTCACTCTTTCATGTGACTGCTGGAGCTTTACAAAGCGTTCCTAGGAGATACTACTGCTGTGTCCGCATATTTGCCTGCTGCATACATACATGACGCTTGACGAAGCAAGTGCATTAAGTGCTGTATTCGCCACATGTACTTCGCGTCAAACATATACAGGGTGTTACAAAAAAAGTGCAGCCAAACTTTCAGGAAACATTCCTCACACACAAAGAAAGAAAATATATTATGTGGTAATGTGTCCGGAAACGCTTACTTTCCATGTTAGAGCTCATTTTATTACTTCTCTTCAAATCACATTAATCATGGAATGGAAACACACAGGAACAGAACGTACCAGCGTGACTTCAAACACGTTGTTACGCGAATTGTTCAAAATATCCTCCGTTAGCGAGGATACATGCATCCACCCTCCGTCGCATAGAATCCCCGATGCGGTAATGCATCACAGCCGTCCACAATACGAGCACGACGAGTCTCTACATTTGGTATCGGGGTTGCATAGACAAGAGCTTTCAAATGCCCCCATAAATGAAACTCAAGAAGGTTGAGGGCAGGAGAGCGTGGAGGCCATGGAATTGGTCCGCCTCTACCAATCCATCGATCACCGAATCTGTTGTTGAGAAGCGTACGAACACTTCGACTGAAATGTCCAGGAGCTCCATCGTGCATGAACCACATGTTGTGTCGTACTTGTAAAGGCACATGTTCTAGCAGCACAGGTTGAGTATCCCGTGTGAAATCATGATAAAGTGCTCCATTGAGCGTAGGTGGAAGAACGGGGCCCAATCGAGACATCACAAACAATGCCTGCCCAAACGTTCACAGAAAATCTCTGTTGATGACGTGATTGCACAATTGCGTGCGGATTCTTGTCAGCCCACGCATTTTGATTGTGAAAATTTACCATTTGATCACGTTGGAATGAAGCCTCATCCGTAAAGAGAACATTTACAGTGAAATGAGGATTGACACATTGTTGGATGAACCATCTGCAGAAATGTACCCATGTAGGCCAATCAGCTGCTGATAGTGCCTGCACACGCTGTACACGGTACGTAAACAACTGGTTCTCCCGTAGCACTCTCCATACAGTGACGTGGTCAACGTTACCCTCTACAGCAGCAACTTCTCTGACGCTCAAATTAGGGTTATCGTCAACTGCACGAAGAATTGCCTCGTCCATTGCAGATGTCGAGTCACAGGCTGGAATGTTCCGTGCTCTCTAAGGCGCCGATCAATTGCTTCGAACGTCTACCTGTCGGGACACCTTCGTTCTGGAAATCTGCCTCGATACAAACGTACCGCGCCACGGCTATTGCCCCTTCCTAACCCATACATCAAATGAGCATATGCCAACACCGCATTTGTAAACATTGCACTGACTGCAAAACCACGTTCGTGATGAACACTAACCTGTTGATGCTACGTACTGATGTGCTTGATAGTGCACTGTAGAGCAATGAGTCGCATGTCAACACAACCACCGAAATCAACATTACCTTACTTCAGTTGGGCCAACTGGCGGTGAATCGAGGAGGTACAGTACATACAATACTTAACAGGAGTATGAAGGTTGTGCGACATACACTGTCCAAAAACATTAGTGTGACCTCCTGTCAAAAGCCTGGTAGACACGCAGGAAGAGAGCCAACGTCCCGACTCCAGCGCCGTGGCCAGCTGAGCCAGGTTTCTCGGATGAAGATGGATGGCGCGACCACCTCGACCGAAGTGACCACACACATTCTCGTTTGTGACTGGCCCGCGGAGCCCGGTAAGCTCATCCTCATTCGAACCGCGCACGTACACTGCGAGCTGTGTGGCGCGTTGCACCGTCCTGCCGGTGGACGCCACCGTGCCGAGGTGCGTGTAGCGTAGCCCGCGAGAACATTTGTGTCCATACTTTGTGCCTTCGGGAATGACGAGACCACACAAACAATAGCACTGAAAATTTCTCAGCCCATAAATCAACCTCCTCCGCAGTGGACCCTCGAGACGATTGTTGAAGACTGTTTGCTTTCAGTCCTAACGCATCCACGAAAGAAGTGGCTTATAAGGCGCCTCGAGTGTTATCAGGAGGAGTCGGACAAGACATTACTTTCCCCTCCCCCCCCCCCCCCCACATAGATGTAGCGTATTGACCACGAGGAGAAAATTCGAGAAATTAGAGCCAATATAGAAGCTTACCGACAATCATTCTTGCCAGGCGCTATTCGCAAGTGGAACAGGGTTGGCGGGATCAGATAGTGGTACGAAAGCACCCTCCGCCACACACCATTTGGTGCAGATATAGATAAAACTGCTTCAGCACGCGTGCGGGGGCCAGTGCGCGGCAACCTACGGGGAACGGTCGACGAGGATGTGGGATGTGGGGTGCTGCCCACTCGTCCTCAATGGGGTGCCTACGGGATGCAGCGTCCTCGGAATGCTATACAACGATTTCAAACAAGTAAAATTAGTTGTTTTATTTCCATAAATCAAATTCACAATACTTAAGTTTCTTTACAGCAAGTCTCGCTAGTGAGAGGCGACGTGAAAACAGTACAGATCTTGCTATAAACCGAGACCAAGGAAACCCTCGATACGGATCACGACAATCTAACAGAGTAGCACTAATCACGCTGCAGACTCGGGCCGAGGCTAGCAGCAGCCGCGTTTATACGCACTCGTTTCAGGTGCGCACCGCCGACCGCCGTTTCCTGACAGCCTTCTCTACTCTTGCATTCCGCCTCTTCGTTCCGACGTTTGTGGTTCCACCAGAACAGAGGAGGCCGTAAACGAGTCAGTATTGTACGTTGACGTCGAACATAAGCGGTGGTCACATTAATGCCACCGGACCGAGTAACACGATGTTCGCCTGAGCTAATTTGTCTGTGAACACTCATATAGCACTCAAATCCAGTGAACAATGAGTAACACTACGTGTGTAATCTCGTCTTTTCCTGATCTTGAACGTGATCGAGACACACGCTGACATTGGACTGATACTGTCTCGAAGCATTGCTTCCTTATAGGGCCGCGTGTCTATTTACATTATCATCTGGTGGACTGATGTCCACTTGGGTGCTACTTCTGGCACTTAAGGGGGATGCTTAACATAGTCCTTGTCACGTGCTATGTGATCGAGGTGTCGCGATGGTAGTCGCTGGATGCACATTCGGGAGGAGAGCGGTTCAAGGTCGCGTCCGGTTTTAGATTATTCTCTAAATCGCTCCAGGCAAATGGTGAGATGACTTGTCTGAAAGGGCGCGTCCGATATCTTTCCTCCTTGGAACCATTCGGGCTTGTACTCCGCCTCTAGAGTCGTTAATATTCCTTCCATTTCTCCATTAAATTGGAAATTTGTGGTAAGCTCCTATGGGACCAATCTGCTCAGGTCATCGGTCCTTAAGCTTACACACTACTTAATCTAACTTACGCTAAGAACAACGCACACACCCGTGCCCCGAGGCAGGGCTGGAACCTCTGGCGGGGGGAGCCTCGCGAACCGTGACAAGGTGTCCCACCTTCTTTTTCCTTTCCTCGTGTGCGCTCTTACTGTAGTCTAGCCTTAGAGAGGTCGGCGCTCTTCTGTGTGGACTGTCCCATACCTCGTAGCGAACACAGCATAAGGAAACTTGCGCTGAAAGGTATGCTTCTTGCGTCAGTTGCAATATGACCTTTCCAGAAATCTTGCTTTTTTTTCGCTGTACCTTACGAAAATAAAGTTAGAATATTTCTCTCTCAGCTGCTACGTTGTGTAGCTCTCCATTACTCAGAGTAAGTAATTTATGATTAACGAAAATTCCTCTCTGCTTTTATGTTTCGTCAGTTGTGGCCTCTTGTTGGTCTCTGCTGTGGCAGCATTAATATCCAACAGCGATAAGTTTATGGAATAATGAATATTAAAACTGTTTGGCAGAGCGGGGATCGTATCCGGATGCCTAGTTTTCGCATGCAGTGCCTTTGCCGACTTAGCTATCCAGCCATTACCAACGACCGCCCTCGTAACTTTACTGTCTTCTATGAGTGGTGGAAGTAAAGCTGTGAGGGCGGTTCGTGATTGGAGACAAGATAGGACAGCTGAGGAGAGCATTGCCCATGCAAGGCAAGTATCAGGGGACCAGTTGCACTCCGGCACACAGTTTCGGTCTGCTAAGAAGTTTCAAAACAGCGACCGCTCTGCTACAGAGGGAAAGATTCGTTCTCGAATATACAAATTGTACGTCACTCCAGGCTGCAATAACTGTCGCGGATAATCAGTGCACGTTCCTCTATTTTGTGGCTTTATCGTTTGTTGATTGCTATATCAGTTTGAATGCGACAATATCCAGTTTGACTACACCCTCGCTCCCTCCCTAAATGTCAGCTATCGACTATACAGTGATCAGCCAGAACACTATGGCCACCTACCTAATTGCTGGTATGTTCATCTTTGACACGGATAAAAGCTTCGACGCGTCGTGGCACGGAAGCAATTGAACAACTAATTCCCATAAATTCCGGGGAGTGAGGCGATGAGCTCTGACGCTACGCTCAGTCACATCCCAGATGTGTTCGTCCGGATGCAGATCTGGTGACTTGGGAGGCCAGGACATCAGCTGGAACTCGCCACTGTGTTCCTCGACCCACTCCATCACACTCCTGGCCTTGTGACGTGGCGCATACTCTTGATGAAAAACGCCGCTACCGTCGGGAAACATGGTGGTCCTGAAGAAGTCTACGTGGTCCTCAGCCAGTGTACGATACTCGACGGCCGTCACGGTGGCTCGCACGAGCTCCACTCGACCCACGGACGTCCACACGAATATTACGAAAGCATAACGGAGCCGTCGCCAGCTCGTCTCCGTCCCGCAGTACAGGTCTCGAGGAGCTGTTCCCCTGGAAGACGACGGATTCGCGCCCTCTCGCCGGCATAATGAAGAAGATATTGGGATTCATCAAACTGCGCAACGCTGTGCCACTGTGCAAACGTTCAGTGCCGATGGTCACGCGCCTATTTCAGTTGTAGTTGCCGATGTGGTGTTAACATCGGCACATGCATAGGTCATCGGCCACGGAGGGCCACTGTGCACTGTGTGTTCAGACACACTTGTCACCAATGTTAAAGTCTGATGTCGGTTCCGCCACAGTTCGCAGACTGTCCTGTTTTACCAGGCTTCCCAATCTACGACGTGCGGCATCTGTAATGACAGCTGATATGATTCATTGGACGTTTTCTTGAATTAGATATTAAGTGCCAAGACGTCGGCAAATGCCAGACAATCAAAATTCAGTCCAATGCACTCGTGCTCCAAAAAGATGCCATTTGGAAATCCCCGTCTAGCTAAATACAGGGTGTTTCAAAAATGGCCGGTATATTTGAAACGGCAATAAAAACTAAACGAGCAGCGATAGAAATACACCGTTTGTTGCAATATGCTTCGTTTAGTCTGTATTGCCGTTTCAAATATACCGGTCATTTTTGAAACACCCTGTACTTTCGCCACAGTCTTGTCATCTTTTCCTGTGTCCAAATGAAGAGGAGAGACACCATTCCCTGCCTTAATCTTCTTTCGATTTCAAAGCTTCTCGGAAGTTTGAAGTCTGCTGTGGCCGCAACTTTTCTTCAGGTATTGTGTATTCTACGTACTCACCCACCTCCAATTGGCCACTAAGAGACCGGGATGCTTTATTAGGGACTTGGGTTGCGCTCTACCAAACCCACGTTTCGGTGGTCATGATACAACACATGAACGACGTAGTGAAAGGTAGGCATACCGCTCGTGCTGGTAGCACTGTCAGGGGGTAAGAAAAGCGAAACTGAATGTGTAAGAAAGCCCATGATGTATCATTATTTTTGTTTGTTTGCTTGGTTCGTTGGTTGTTAGTCTGACACACAATCACAACCGCATATCATTCAGTTTTTAGTCCATTACGTATTTTATATCCTTAGAAAATACAAATTGCCCTGACTGTGCACGGCGCAAACACAGAATCGCCGCGGGCGCTCGCACCTGGCGCGCGCCGGCCGGAAGCGTCGTTTGCCGACGGCCGCCGTGAATCAATAGGGCGGATGTGACGTCACGCGGGTCGACAATGTGATGGGCCGCGGCTCCGCGTTCCCCGCCTTCCGGCCGCGCAAATTGATTACCCATGTAAGCGCGGCCAGGCCCTACTCCAGCTCGTTACAGACACTCCCGACTGCTGCGGCAAAGAAGGCCAGGCCGAAGGAGGCGGTCGAGCGCACAGTTGAGAGAAATGTGTCTCACGTTACCCCAGAAAATTCGTCGAATGAGAGAACAAGTAATCCAGCTCAATACCTTAATACTATGTTGTTTCTCAAAATTGCAATGTCACGAAGAAATGGTCGTCGGAAAATTATCTGCATATGACCTTCTGTAATGCAAGATAACGTTTAAATGTATAGAATGACAAGACAGTGAGGCATTACTTGATGAGAGCGTGACGCACAACAATACCAGCTCCTACAACCCACGACAACGAGTTAGTCTTTCGATGTATTCCGAGCTCTCACCGCAGAGGGTACGCCAGCAGTGTCGAACATGACGGTTATTTCCGGGGTCGCGGTGCGGGAGGGCATAACGCTGAATGGGCGTACGCGGTACCCTCACCAGTCAACGTTATTCTGACACTTCTCCTCGGCCGTGTGCCTCTTTTAAGAGGTGCGTCCGGCCCTGACTTCATTTTTATGGATGACAGTGCGCGGTGGCAGCGGCTCGTGCACGTGAGGGAGCTCTTCGAACGAGAAGATATCTCGTGAATGGACTTGTCAGCCTACCGCCCCGACTCAAATGTCATCAGGCACGTGTGGGATGCTTGGGGACACGTACTGCAGCACGTCCGTGCAGCATAGCAGCACATTGCAGACCATCCATTACTGTCTGTGGTGATCACAGGCCCTATTAAAAACCGTGTCTTGTCTTTGTAACGTCCAGGGATCCTTCGTTAATCGCGGTGACTTCAGTGTAATTATTGTTTTTGAATAAAAGTGTCATTTATGTTCGTCTCATTGCGTTGTTCTTTCAGTTTCTCTGCATTTTTCAATGAAATCTCTAATTTTCATCGAGCTATGTTACTTCGCAGTCACTCATCATGCGAAAGTACTTTCGTTAGGACGTTTTGCACAATGGTTTAATCATAAGCATTACAAAACCTTTGTGAAGTGCATGGCAAATGGTAATTTCCGTTTGTGACGTATAAGAGACTATTCCCGTTTCCATCGCGTATAGAAAAACGTAGTAGTAATACAAATGACTGTCGAAATACCTCAGTGCACACTATAAATAATCTCAAATTATATTCACGATTGATACCGTGCCCGAAGGTCTTCACTTAATACTGTTTCTTGAAACCTTACAACTTGCGTCTCGCAGTATTTGGCATTTATCTTGAAGGATCTGCCATATATATATATTTTAAATCTTCGTACTTCATCTTTATGTATTATTCATAAGAACCCACTACCTCACATGATTAGTGGGTCCTTGAATGTTGCACTAATAATATTATTTTTAATAGCTAATTTACAGTGTTTACATGTGAGCTTAAAGTACAGTACGGTGTATTACAATGGACAATTTATGTACTGTTGTTGATAATCTACTAATTCTAATGGCTAACCTGTAGTACCTGCAGCGTGACAGGTGTGTCAGTGAAGAGTACAAACACACCTGACAGTAGCCAGGCCAAGCATGGCACAGTCGCTGCAGGTTCTGTCCTACTAGCTACACTCTGTCCTGTGTCAGTTACGTCTTGCTGTACCTCACTCCCTCTAGACCTGCACGTGGCAGATTCCAACTGTGATGTTAGGCGACCTCTCCACGCACAGGCGGTACAGCATCGGGGTACTGGGACATATTTGGTTAGTTGTTACTGTTCACGAATGGTCCCTCAGACAGTCTAATAGAACTTTCCGTGATACCTCGTTTTCTAGATTGATTAAGTACGAAATGTATCCTCAAGTCTCAATAGGAAGCACGTATCATTATTTGGTAGTTGTTGTCGTAATGCGGTTGCTACAACATTGAACAGGGGACACTCGTAAACGACATGGTCGGGAGTACCCTCCGATGCGCCCAAACCGACATAGATATGTCGGACAGGGTGCATGATCGATGAGAAAATGAAACAGTTCCCGAGGTGGCTCAAAGTATTTCACGCCCAACCGTTCTTGCACGTCTGGTAAAAGTTGAAATGTTCTTCGGCCAGTATCATCAGCTTCCCAGGATTCCTGCCATAGCTCCTCGCCTCTTCTCCTAATTCCGTTCTTATCCCCAGTCCGAAAATCCAGAATGTCCCCTGTTTTCTCGATGTTCTCTTTCTTGGCCCAGAACCATGCTGCTTGCTCTTTAGTTTTGATGTCAAGAGGGCAGAGCCCCATTACCACTAACAGGGCACCACCTGGAGATGTACTGTAGGCCCCCACTGACCTTAATGTCATCTTCCTCTGCACCCATCCCACCCTCATCATCGGCACCACCCCCCCCCCCCCCCCAGCCGTAACCCAATGTTGACGTTAATATACTATTCTGATATAGTTATATCAGACGAGGGGGACGATGGAATCTTTTACGTCCACTGGAGATATGGTTGTTGAGCACTTGTAGGGCCTTATGGGTGCTCGGTGTGTTTTCCGAAGTTCCACCTTTCATCCGTGATGATTCCCAAGTTGCGCGCCTCGCGTCGCCGAAGACCTGGCAAGCCCTCAATTCTCATTGTGGGGTTCCGTATTAGCTGTCCTTTTAGCAAAAGATTTTTAGACTTATTCCGTGAGATTGTCATCTTTGTATTCCAGCATCATAGTTTTAATTTTTCCATGGCCCTTTATATTTTAGGCTCGATATCTTCGAGGCTACGACCGCCGACCAACCGGAGGAACTCATCAGCGTAGGCTATCACCTCTAGCACCTCGTCAATCTGTTGTAGGCTGTCCAATAGTGGCTCCATGTGGATGTCCAAGAACAGGGGGCGTAACACGGAACCCTTTGTTTTCATTTTTCCAACTTTCCCGCTAGGGAATGATGGCCAGCAGCTCCTCAGACAACCGTATAGCGGCCCTGGACACTCTTTCTCCCGTAAACACGAGGAGACAAGTCCAATAAACAGATCGATCTGTAAGGTTTAGTTTCAGCTGGGTCTTTGTAGTGTCCTTTTTCAATAGTTACATTTGCAACTTTCCAGACTTTGGGGAACTTTCCTGCCTAAGGCACTCACTGAATAGTTGCGTGAGTGGTGTTACCAGCTGACGGGCTAAAAATTGCACCACCTTCGCTACAGTGCCGTCTGGCCCGGGGGCTTTTCCTCTCTTTATCAATTTTATATGGGCAGCCACGTCCTCTTCAGAAAAGGGGTACGCTTCCCTATCACTGGCGTGTCTAACAAGATCATCATTTCTCAGTTGGCGCTGGCTTTGGGTTTCCCCGTCCGTGCTGCTGCCAGGCAACAGGGCCCAGAGGAGGACCTCCGTCATCCTGTCCCCATGCCTGATTGTTTATATCTGCATTGGAGAGCGGATCTTTTCTCTCACTAGTTTGTACTGTACTCCCCATGGGACTGTGGCTGATTGATTAATTACGTATCTTTCCCAGCTCCTTACCCTTACCACCCGAAGTTCATTCTGGAATCTCTCCTTTGCCTCCCGGTTCTGCTGCAACCATTGTTGCCCATCCCACCAGACGACTCTGCGCTGGCAGTGCCTCCTCAGTCTTCTCACAGACTGGCGCATACCCTCTAGTGCGGCTGCCATGGTGATGGAGAGGCCGCCATGGCCTTCCTCCTGGTTGCTCCGGCCGCTTTCACCTTTCTGGTAATTGCGATCACCAGCTCTTTGGCATACTCGTTCACGTCTACGTCCTGGTGTGGGTCACCTTTTGATAATAGAGGGATGTCGCACTCCCTCGCTAGACGTTCCCAATGTGCTCTGTTGTAATTCATCTGGACCTCCCATCCCATGGTCCAGTGGCACTCTCTGTCTTCTAAAGTGAAAGTGATGAGACTGTGATCACTTGTGGTGGCATTGTCTTCCTTCCAGTTCTTTATAATGTTAGCGGCATATGGTGCGATCAACGTCACGTCAATATTTGTACCTTGTCCTCCTCCCGCTGTGTAGGTGCGTGGGTTTCCAGGCTTTTTGGCCACTACAAATCGACTGTTCCGCTTTTTCTCCGTTTGCATCTCTTGTGCCACTGTACCATGGGGGGGATTTTGCATTAATGTCAGCAGTTACAATTGCTTTTCATCCCCGCAATGCCGTGATTACTTTTATAAGATGGTCCAAGTGTTGCTCTATATTGTCTCTGTACTGGAAATACATGTTTACGAGAGTTAGTACGCCCGCTGGAGATTATTTATCTTTTTTCAGCGTAGCCATGAGTCTGTCCTGCGAGTACAACAAATCTGTGAACTTATCTGTATGTAGTAATGTCCAGAAGTCGTGGTGCTACACCAAAGTCGGCAACGCGGGTCGATGCCACAGGCATTAGCAAGGCCTCGTTGCAGTCCGCAACAACCAGTGGCAGGCGCTCCTGAAGACAACGCCTCCCTCAGAGCAAAGTAGCGCCCTCACGCTGAGGTCAATATGGTGTTGAGTATGTAAGAACTTAACCCATTTCGTGACCTTATCTGAAGGAGTCAGTATCATTATTGCAGGACCAAAAAGTTGTTGAAAGTTTCTGATGAACGCGTACTTCAAAATACTGTACTTAATCGTTATACCTCAAGAGAAGTTTGTTAATTAGTGCATCAAGTCATACTTTGCTAGTCAATTGCAGTTGTAAGTTGTCCAGTACTTCTATGGCAAAGAAGTCTGTCAAAGTTAGGTTAATCTTTTATTCACGTAAAAGAGTGAACTAATATTTCATGAATTCTAGACGATCAGTATGCAATTAAAGAACACACAGTCATGGCCGGACTGAAGTAGCTTCGCCTGGTCACAACACCTTTTAAGTGCTACTTGCTGTGGGTCCCACACACTTGTCAAGTATTTTAAGATGGCTCGCACATATGTCTGTCACGAGTCTCCTTTTTATACTGAGCTCATTTTCGCAGAATCCTACGAATGTACGTGCTTTAACTATGATTGAGCGTATGTGATGTTTCCATTTCATATCAATAAAAAGTGTTGGGTTATTTGCATATCGAAGTATAACTATACTGATTCATATTATAATCACAGCATCAACTTTTTGTGATATGAACTTCCTTACATTTCCGAAAATTTAAAACGTATTTACCATCTTTGCACCACTGTGAAGTCTTACCAAGATGTGGCTGAATACTGGTACAGATTTAAGCAAATAGTAGCAAAACGTCCGAGTATAAGAAATTATCTGGCACTGCTGGATACGTGAGTGAATATCTGGTTTTATTGTTATAATTAAGAGCTGTCAATCTTGTATCGGTTTTAGTAAATCGTTAATTGAATAGGAATAATTACTTTTGGGGAGTGGTTCGATGTAGGAATAACGATTCGGAATAAAATATCTGCTCTACAGTGGAGCAGCCTATGACAGTGAACATCCCACAGATGTTAAAATATTTGTGCGTGACCTTTACTCAACTGCGGCCATCGGGCGAGTTCCTGCCGTGTTCAGCATACCGAACTCGCATTCTGGAGGATCTGCGTTCAGACCACGTCCAGTCACACAACTTTATTTATTTATTTATCGTGCTTTCCTTAAATCGCCTCGTGGCTTCTTTAAAAGCGACACGGCCGATTTGCCGCCCTATCCTCCACCAATCAGAGCTCGCATTCCGTCTCTAATTACGTCGTTGTCGGCAGGATATTACACCTCAGTCTCCCTTCTTCCTTCATGAATGTGCAGTTTTTTTGTTGCCAACAACGCACTGTAACTGAATTCCGAAAAGTAGGAGAGGTGCTGGCAGACTGAAGCTGTTAGCCGTCTTTTTTTAACTGGTCTTTGAACATACAGGCACCCATAGATAATTTAATTGTGGATTTAGTTTATAAAACTAGCTGGATTTGAGAAGCATGAGGTAGTCAATTAACTGAGGTCTTTTCAAAGGGGCTATTTCGGCATTCGTTACAATGGTAACCTCTAAATGTGTATATCATTTACAACATTTAATTCTCCATGCAGTCACATTTAAATTGCTGTTGATGCGTTTCAACCGCATCACATGATCACCTTCAAGTCGATTTGCGGCAGTATTGTGATGGCCTCAGTTAAGACCATTCAAGGGCAATATATGGTGCTCAACAAGGCTAACACCATAACACTGTATACTGATTTGTAGAGGATCATTTGATACATTTGAAACATACCAGTGAGAATAGGAAGTGATTATATCAGAAGTGATGATATCATTTCTTTTAGCAAGATTATTTGTGACGGATGCTCATACTATTCTAATAACCTACTTCATAAGTATGATTGGCGGCCCACGGTTATGAACTCCGTTTGTCGGGAATGCGAGCTTGTTGTCTTATTCACTGTGTCGCATAGATAAGTGGATCTTCAAGATGAAGGCCGAGGAATGATCGGTCGGCTCAGTTGGTGTTACGCTGCACAGGAGAGGAGAGACTCTGGGTTTGAATCCAGCTCCAGTTAAGCAGTTCTTTTATTCGCCAGTGGGGCATCAAAGAACGGCTTGTAATATAATTCTACTGAATTCATAGCGCTTTTCATACATCCGAGGTCGAATGCGACGAATTGGTCTATTCAAAATTGATTGCTTCAGACGGAAACTGCTGTGTCCATGACAACAAAAATTCTCCTTAATGAAAGTTGGTTCTGATGTGAAATAACAGACACCTTCGGCCACTATACAATACTGCTTGCAAATATCCAGCCCTTTTCCACATATTTTTACTTTTATTTACTTTATATGATTTCTTTCGGTGCTACAAAGTTTCATATTTGATTTCTCTTTTAGAATTTTGCCGAGGCTTAATTAAGACATATTGGAAGTTAGAACCACATCTTACAATGGCATCATAGATTTTTTGGGGGATAGTTTCAATCAAATAATCCAACAAACTCTGAAATGACAACATGTCTTCTTTTCCTTGTTCTTTTGTCCCGCAACGGCGCAGGGTCGGCATTATTAGTAAAGGATTTTTTTTAGGTGGTAGCCGATACCCTTCCTTTCGCCACCCCGTTGTTCCCTTACATGTAACATGTTACCCTATCCGACTGAGTGTAGTTTTGCATATGGGACAGTCAGCGGAAGTTTTCTGAGTGTTTTCAAATCGCACCATGTGGGATGTGGGAAGCCGCCTAGAAACCACGCCCAGGCTGGCTGGCACACTGAATGGTTCAAATGGCTCTGAGCACTATGGGACTCAACTGCTGTGGTTATCAGTCCCCTAGAACTTAGAACTACTTAAAACTAACTAACCTAAGGACATCACACACATCCATGCCCGAGGCAGGATTCGAACCTGCGACCGTAGCAGTCGCACGGTTCCGGACTGCGCGCCTAGAACCGCGAGACCACCGCGGCCGGCTTGGCACACTGACCTTCGTCGTGGATCTGGCGGGCGATTTCGAGCAGAGTCGGTGCACCTCGCCGTCCCGGAAGCGGCGTCTTAACACGCACGGCTATTTGGGCAGGGTCCTAATATGAAAACACTGCTCATGTTAATTTTGACAGTTACTCAGAAAAGCCTTTTGAAGTAACTGATGGAATTCAATCGATGCAGTATATGAAAATACGTCGATATTGACGGCTAGTGGAACTTAAAAGACGATGTTTTAATTATTATTAAATAATTAAACCATATACAAAGGCGTATCAGCAACTTCCATAATACTTTGGTTAGGTAAAATAAAATTTCAGTTTCAGTATCCTTTGATCAAACGAAATCATTCTATACAGATCACAGTAGCAATTTTCTTGATTTTCGTATTTTGTGGTGATTTTTGCTTTCGTACGGTTTTAGCTTTTCCAACCACGCTCAACGCGGTTCAGTCAAAACATGTGCATGGACCAGAACCGGCGATTTATGATGAATTCCCAATGTTACTCCCATGCAATGAACTATCTGCATTACGGCCTTTGCAGATGCTTGAGTAGGCGAGAGATGTGGATATGTTTCCAGGATTGGCGTTGCATTGTTTTTGCCTGGTGCGTAAGTGGAAACCAAAGAGACAGAAAATATAGAAAGACAACACTGCGACCAGTGCAAAGCAAATTAAACAACCATCCGTTATGTTTTCGGAAGTCAGAGCAAAGGTTGGAGTACACTCCATAAGAGAATTGCCAGGCATAGGGTAATATTAGTATATTCACGAAAAGTTAAACATGTGAAAGTCAACACAAATTTACAAAATCACTAGCAGATAATATTTTCAAACAGTACGTACCTGAAATAAGATATATTCGTAGTGCTGTTTTTTGCGTACATTTACACGCTGCGCAAACGATAGTGACATGATTTCGAAAATAAATTCAGTTACTGCTTTTCTTATAAGTCGTACAGAAGTAATATCTCGCTTTCAAAGCAGCCGCAGAATGACGAGTGGCTAAAATGCGGAAGCCACAAACGCTTTCGGCTGTCGTTCGGAAGAAATCGGGAATCGGAGACGTGACGTCCCATGCTCTACTTTTGAGAAGATTCATCGTATTTCGTTGTTTCCGTACTACAAACTAGCTTGTTGCCACAGTATGTAATGTCAGGGCATCGGCGCATTGGAGATTTATCACAAACACTTTATTCTATGTGTATTTGTTCTACGTAAATATCAGTTAAAGGCACTTTAGCTGTAGAAGTCCTTAGGAGATTCTAACGTGAATGATAAAAAAAAAATCTACTTCTGTGCAATCGCTGTGGCCAAGTGTTGGGAGTTGTGCAATAACGCAATTGAAAAAAATATGCTCGTGTCCTGGTATATGGAAATTGTAACACATTCTGGGACATTGTTATTCACGTCACGGAAGTCTATTATACAGTATTGAATGTTATTTACGTATAACAGCGTGCTCTATCGGGAATGTTTCTTCGATTTCGTTACTACAGTATAATTAAATATCTAAGAATCGAAATTTGAAATTCCGCGAGTGAAACAACCAGCAATAACATTAATTTCTTTCTTATCGCAAATATTTGAGCGTTTTATTTTTCCGAATACGTCGCGATGTCCGAGACAGTGAGTAGACAAGAATCTCAGAGCACAGCTTTGATTGCTGCGGATGAAACAACTAACAATGTCATTTAGATAGTTATGTTTCACGAATATTTAGCTGCGACCAAATTCTTAACAACGCATTCGTGAATTTGGCGGTCAAGGAAAAGACTACCAGCAGCGACCGTCACGTGACTGATTTTCGATTTCGGCCGAACGCCAGTTGCACCCCGTGATATTTGTTCACTTAAGTCACTCGTACACATGGACTGCCGAAAATATGGCCGGATACAGCGTGGCGCCGCAGATAGCGCTAAATAAAGTGCGACAGCTTCTATAGGTGTACTCTGTCCGTTTTGTGGAAAAACTGATTTACTAAGATGGCAAGATCTTTCAGTGCATCGTTCTCAGTGTTTATGTGCACAACAACAATAACCTCAGATAATTCGAAGTAGTTGTTTGTCATTCATAAAGTTAAAAGGTCATCTCAAACGTAAGTATGAAGGCTCGGACCTGCAAACCTGGATAACAGGTAACAAAGAGATAAGTATATCCTCGGGAACTGTGGATTTGCTATTCTAAATTATTAGTATGAGCTCCTTTAATGCCATTTACAATCCATTACATGAAGAATAGTGTCCGTTTGTTTGTTTGTCTATCGTAATTCATACAAATGGCTTGATGAAATTTTGCACACTTTACCTACAAGACAAGAGAGAGATTACTGTCTACATAGCAAAGATTTCGTAATCTTACTAGAAACATGTATGTATGTAATAAAATAAGTTCTTGTCTGATTTACTTCAAATCTACACGATCCCTTATTGAATATTTGGACAGAGACAGACTATATATTTCAACTGTACACAATATATAAATGTTTATATAAAATTGTAACGGAACTTGAGAACAATATCCGGGAAAATTAGACTCAAAAGGGCAAGGTTTGCTGGACATGTGGTTAGGATGAGAATGGACAGAATGACGAAGAGAGTGTGGGAAACAACAGGGAGGACAAGGGTAAAGACAGGAACCAAGGGAGTTGTTGAACTTCGAAAGGACTGGTTGGAACTGGGGATCAAGGTCGAAGGCAAGGAAAATTGGAAGAACAAATATACACTGACCAATATGCCGGAGATCAATGACAGAGAAGAAATCAGGAAAAGATTAGAGTGTCACCAGTGGAGATGACAGAGAAACGGAAACTGAAGATCTCGGAAGAAGAGCGGGAGAGAAAAAGAGAAAGAATGAAGAGGTTCTGGAAGAAGAAGAGGAAAATGTAGTCCACGAAGAGGCTACCCGTGGTCCTACATAGGCCGTAACGCAAGAAGAAGAAGAAGAAGAAGAAGAAGAAGATGTTTATATAAAATGTGGAAAGGAGAAACGTTGAGTACTCGAAGAGTACTTGACCGCTTTAAATCAACGTTCCGGTCAGTTTAATTCAAATTACTATATTCAGATGAAATACTGAAGAAAATAATGAAACATTAAATCCCTAACAAACAAAATATGTAGTGGATACTACGGGACGATCGAAAGCTCGAGAATTGGACACGAATATGAATGCAGACTCTTATTATTGATTATTTGCCGTTGTTATACATGACATATACCTTAGAAGATGTTTAGTCCGTGTTTCACAGTTACTTTCAGTATTAAAGCCGATAGTGTCATACAAAAGCTAAGGTTGGTCGGTTGGTTGATTTGAGGGCAGGGAGCAAACAGCGACGTCATCGGTACCATCGGGTTAGGGAAGGATGGGTAAGAAAGTCGGCCGTGCCCTTCCGAAGGAACCATTCCGGCATATGCCTGAAGCGACTTACGGACATCACGGAAAACCTAAATCAGCAGGGTCGGACGCAGGTTTGAACCGTCTTCCTCCCGAATGAGAGCCCAGTTCGTGAATATAGCGCTAACAGAAGTTATTAGATAGTGAGGCGATCATACGGTAGAATAGAACCCGAGATTTCCCGAACTGTGACGTAAAATGATCGAGCAATATGAGTTACATTTAAAGTGATTAAGTAGCCCATGCGGTTTCCATTCACTAAGAGTATCAACAAGGCACAGGGGCAGTGACTTTGTGTGGCACATGTTGAACACCCCTGGCAACGTCGGCACTACCAGGCTTTCGTTCTGCCGTGGCAAAGTGCTTAAATTTGCTGAATCGTGCGTCGCAGATAATGCTCAGTATTTGTGTTCCATTATTCTCTCCTTGTCCGCACCTCGTGGCCTAGTGTTTTCGTGATGCCTCTTTGTTGCGGAGTCCCACGTTCGATTTCCGGACAAGTCCGTGATTTTCTGTACTCGGGGAGTGTGTGTTTAGGTTGTCCTAGATTACTTCGTCTCATCTTCATCACACACGCGCGCAAGTCACCAGTGTAGCATCAAACAGAAGGACTTGCACGAAGCGGCTTAACAACCCTTGACGGGGTCTCCTAGAGAATAATGCCATGCCATAATTTCCTTTCATTCTCTCGTTTTCCATTATGTGTCCCGCTGTTGCTGTGTCCCAAATTTCAAGATAACTAAAATCATAACTCTGCATATCTCTATTCTGGTATCCCGGCACGACGAGTTCGAAAGCCCGCCAGAACCCTTGGACACAGACAACAGCCGCTAGGCAGCGCTTCTGAAATTTGAGAGGGTTGGTGTCGTAGCCTGAGCGCAGGGTGCGGGCCACGCCACACGCGCCAGCCTATCGGCGCTCGCGGTTCGCAGCGTCTCAGTCGCGTTCCAGCTGCGCTCTTGCATCATTTCTTGTACGCAGCATTGCTTTATTCTTGATACTGCTACGTTCACGCCCCCCATTCCCTTGACTCTCCTGACTTGTCATTCTGTCGTGTTGTCTTGGTTGTTCGTCCATCTCTGTTGTCGTCCTCCGTGGTTTCCGGGGACTGAAAGTCGCCGCCTTCGGCAGCTCGGCCAGTGCGTGCTGATAGTGTCCGATTCTGGGGTTGGAGTTATTTTGGGGGAGAGAGCAAACAGCGAGGTAATCGGTCTCATACGATTAGGGAGGGACGGGGAAGGAAGTCGGCTGTACCCTTTCGCAGGAACCGTATCGACATTTGCCTGGAGAGATTTGGGGAAATCACGGAAAACCTAAAGCAGGATGCCCGGATGCGGGATTGAACCTTTCGTCCTCGCCAATGCGGGTCCAGTATGCTCGGTGTACGACTCAGGGTACTGTAGCTACGTCTACCGCATGTCGACAATTTTATGTCATTTGCAGTCCTTGGAATAGACATTACTTCTGACATACCTGTCATATTCCAATATGAATCGTTGCAGCGTTGCCGCATATGATAACGGGAGAAAGTGCAAACATGTAATGCATTCAAAAACACCTTCTTCACTATCGTCCTGTGCGTTGCCCGCTCATCCATTCGGAGTACTGAGAGCGAACAGCCGTACACAAATCGTCGCTTACGGCGATTTCCGGGCAGCCGCACCCTTGATAAACAACACTCTTCATTATGCACGAATCATAAACCCCTTTCCTGACCTTCCGTAATGACGTCTCTCGCGCAGTGTAAGCTTACCTCTGTACGCAGTGCTGCCACGTGTTTGTTTCTCATCCTTCTGGAAAACCCACCGGCACGGGAACGTTTAAATCTCGGCTTAGCAAGCTGGAAAGCTGCGGAAATAATTCGGACGTGCTGCTTTAGAGTCTGTCAGGTGTTTCTCTTATGATGACACCTCTGTGGACCTGACTTTGATGAAGATTCTGCATCCACATTTGTATCGACAAGGGGGTTTATAGTATGCGGCGGTGGGTACAATCGTTCTTCATCCTCTTCTTTCCAATCTGAAATTTGCTAACAATACCGTCTTGGCAATTATGCGACCTGCATGCTGAGTGAAGCTATATGATTCTCAACACGTATTTGAATGTGTTGTTGTTGTTGTTTTCTTCAGTCCTGAGACTGGTTTGATGCAGCTCTCCATGATACTCAATCCTGTGCAAGCTTCTTCATCTCCCAGTACCTACTGCAGCCTACATCCTTCTCAATCTGGTTAGTGTATTCATCTCTTGGTCTCCCTCTACGATTTTTACCCTCCACGCTGCCCTCCAATATTAAATTGGTGATCCCTCGATGTCTCACAATATGTCCTACCAACCAATCCCTTTTTCTAGTCAAGTTGTGCCACAAGCTCCTCTTCTCCCCAATTTTATTCAATACATCCATATTAGTTGTGTTATCTACCCATCTAATCTTCAGCATTCTTCTGTAGCACCACATTTCGAAAACTTCTGTTCTCTTCTTGTCTAAAACTACCTATCGTCCACGTTTCACTTCCATACATGGCTACACTCCATACAAATACTTTCAGAAACGACTTCCTGACATTTAAATCTATACTCGATAATAACAAATTTGTCTTCTTCAGAAACGCTTTCCTTGCCATTGCCAGTCTACATTTTAAATCCTCTCTACTTCGACCATCATCAATTATTTTGCTCCCCAAATAGCAAAACTCATTTACTACTTTAAGTGTCTCATTTCATAATTTAATTCCCTCAGCATCACCCGACTTAATTCGACTACATTCAGATTGACGAATAACGCTTTTCTTGTAGCGCTTCTACCAATTTTTGAGCACTTCTGTGTCACCAACTGACCAAACTCGTGACAAACCTCGGCATTTGTCTGAATCCAGAGTACTCATTCCAACCTGGACCTTGTCTCTTTAACCTCACTTGGTAACGGTCCTAAACCAACGAAAAACAGTTGGTCGAACGAGGTTTTTGCAAACGGCTTCCATAGTGAAAGAATTACACTTTCTTAGAATTTTTTTATAGGCCCTACTCTGGTTAGATAATACCCTCCTTCTTACCTCCTGTTCTTTAAAGGATCGAAATCTCATGTATAAAACAGCTTCAGTCGTCTGAGTTAATGTATTAACTATTTGGTGAGAAGCAGGTAAAACATTAATGGTTGAACACGCTAAACCCTAATTAGGTTGGGTTTATTAGTTTCGGATTATTCACCCAGTAACTAACAAAAAATTCAAAACCAAAACCAGTAAACGAAAAAGGTGGTAATGGCTTTATATGTGCATGTAAGATATAATCGTCATATACTTCTCGGTTTTCAGAAAAGTTAGGTTTTCACGCAGCTCAATCGCTATGACGTCATTGACGTGTGTGTCATACAATGATATAATTTTGCTGGTACATTTAGTGTTATATGTGCGACACTGCCTGCAACATATGTTGCAAATATAATTAATAGTATAGAAGAATTTATCGTCATGTCTCCTGCCGAAGTCTTAGTGCACGAACGGCGATAAACTTTTCATTATTTTGTGGAGGGTGACAACGACAAAATTTTTCCAAAAGGTTGCAAATTGTATATAATATGTATTGAAAGTGGCTAAGAGCTCTCATTCGTAAATACTGGATGAATGTAGTGTAAGGAATTTGCGCGCCACGAGTTACAGTGCCTAAAGACATATAAACAGTTTTTTACTTTGATACTTGAATTATTGTGTTAAACCATTAACGTAAGATTATATTTCTTAATGGGTAGATTATAACAACATTTTGAAGTTTTAAATTCAGTCAATAATTATGTGAAATACTGAAAACGAAATCTTTGGTGCCCTTGGAAGCCGATGGATGGTCGGTCACCCATCAACTGTTTTTGACCGACAAGGCGATCGTTTTAGCTATTTAGCAATATAATATGGGCGATCGAAAATTCCCGTTTGGAGGCGGTGCAGTCCAGAATCGGTATGGCAGTCAGGCAAAATCGCAGTGAGGACTGAGGCCGTCATGCCACCGACGCACCGGGTTGGAAGTACCCGTTTGGTACAAGAAATCCGCAACTACTTGCTGCACACCGTCGTGTGACAGGAATCGTCGACCGTTCAGAGCCTTTTTCCATGGACCGAAGGGGTGATAACCGAATGGGGAGGGGTCAGGCCTCTATAGTGGATGCTCCGGCGTCTCCCACTTGGCGCAACTTGTGCCTCAAGACACTTTCGGTATGGTGACGTGCATTATCGGCCTTAATTGCAGCCGCAATTTATCTTTCTCTTTGTTCATTCTCTGATAGATTCTACCGGTGTTTGTCCTTCGGTACGAATAAAACCACGTCGGTCCTGTCTGGACGTACTTGGTAATGACGTCGCCACAGTTAACGTTTCCGCATTCACTGCACGCACGTCGGACAGACCCGAATGCCACACTAATCCCTCGCCTACATGTAAGTGCTTATATACCCTCAGTGAAGTCAAGCTGCAGCGTTGCCCTCAAACGGAAACTTTCTGATCGCCCCTTATGAGGGTGGAGCAAATAAAAGCGGCCTGGGCAACAGAGTTCCAGGGCACAAAGAAATACAGCAGAGGAAAGGAAATACAGTACTAACCTGACTATAGCAGATCTTGAAAGTGACCACCATTCACTTCTTGACACTTTTGGGCCCTGGTCATCAAGTTGCTGAAGGCGTATATTTCGTCATATACTGCTGCAGTCTCATCCGAAATGTTCTACTGTAGTTCTTGAACACTATGAGAGTTGTTGCAATACACAGATTTGAGGGCACACTGACAGATCATGTGACCTGGGTAGCCAGCTAGCGCCGCAACCAGACTGACTCCTGCTGACAATTCTGTCAGGCGTTAAAATTGTGTAAATGTGCCCGAAGGTTCGACCGACTGTACGGGCAATTGCTCCATCTTGTTGGAAGCAACTGTAGGGTTTTTCCTTCTCCGTTATTGCTGCCACAAATGGTTTCCAAATTTTGGCAATGTAACGCGCCGAAGTCAGGGTCTGATGAAAGAAGATGGGGCCAATAATTCGACGTGCAGGCACTGTACACCAAACCCCAATTTTCGGATCAGGCAGTGGTGTTTCGTTGAAGTTATGCGGATTCTCCACTGCCCAGAACCTGTGAGGTGAATAATCACTCAGGTGAAACCCGGCTTCGTCAGACATAAAGAAAGATCCATTTCCAAGCCATTCATTGTTATTGCAGTGAACAGCCAGTCACAAAACTGGAGGCGCTGAGGAGCACCTCCTGGTTTTGATTCATGAACAGCAGACATTTGGTAGGAATCCACGTGCGGGTCCAGGTGGACTGTTCGCCCGCGCGATGGACGTGACGCGTCGACAGGGCTCGGGTTGGTTTGAGAGGACTCTGAAGCATTTACCGCAGTCATCCTTCCGCTCCTCTCCGAAGGAGTCCACTGTTTCATGCCGTTTACGCATTGGCTATACCCGGCTCACCCATTGTTTCCTCCTACGTAACGACCCACCCCGACAATGTGGTTATGGAGCCAGACCGACAATATCTCACATACTTGTGTAATGTCCCCTTCTTTCGACCCCTTGTGTTAAGTATAGTCTTCCCGATTCCTTAAATTTAATATCGGCAGACGATGCACGGATGGTCCTCAGTTTCCTAGGTGAAAGTGGTTATTATTGCCAGACTTAAGGTTCTCCTTTAGTCTCAGAGCAGGGGCAGGTTGGTTGTGGTTGGGACTTCTTTTACAGCCTTCTCGATCTGTGACCCCATGACCGCCCCCTTTTTTCCAGTTTTTAGATTTGGTCTCATCTTCTGTGCCTTTAATGTGTATGTTTAATGACCATTATTTTATAATTTGACTCCCCTGACAGGATCCGTCCACTTTTAACAAACCCTCTTTCTTCTGTAACGCATATCGGAATCGCGGGACTGATGACCTCGCCGTTTGGTACCGCAACCCCTCTCAATTAATCAATCAATCAATCTGCAGCAATATTTTCTGGTGTGCGGGCACGTTTCGTAATGTTTTTTTGACTTGTACAAAATATGTCCTGTCTCACGCCATTTTCGGACCAAGTGTTGCATGGCGCTCCCTGCTGGCACTTTGACACCATTAAACAAACGACTTAGCACACAGTTTGCACGAAGCTGTTGTCACGTAACATTCCACAACGAACACCCACTGCTCCACTCTGAGTACCATCCTCTCCTTTGCACTGCTCCATTAACACTGAAACAGCCCTCAATCCGCTCTGGATCACGTTGTTTGCGCGTCAAGCGGTGTGGTTGTATGCACCCATTCACCTCCAATCGTATCGACTCGTCCGGGCCACTTTTATTTGCCCCACCCTGTATGTGGTGGCCCCATTGCAAATTGCTCTGGAGAGACATTCTTTAGACACCTGATGCTTTTACTGATGCTGGGTGCTGTTCACTAATCGTGTAGGGGAATAATGTTGCTTACATCGCCAATTTAAGCTCATCCCACTCATTTGTTTACTCTATGGGTCAGCAGACCGTCTTTATCTGCATGTCTTCTGACGTTTAATATCTGTTTTTAACGACGCCATTCCTATTATTCTACTGCCTCATGAGTTTGCAGCCTAATAGAGTCCACCAGGTAATCAGTGTCGACACCATCTCACTTGCTTGAGGTATGTCCGACGCTACTCTCGCGTTGAATGTTGAGCTCCTTCGCTTCCGAAATATTTATCAAGAAAATATTTTGCAGTGTTATTACGTCATAAAATTATAATAAACATTTAAAAGGAACAGCGTTTGATTCTGTACATGCACAACTCCTCCGATGATAGACTATCGCCCTCTTTCAAGCATGAGCTGACTGTTGAACAGATTCTCACGCTTCTGTAAACGCTGACGGAGCATCTCCATATTAGAAATGTCTGTTGCTTAAACTAATTACTTTAGCTTCACCCACAGGTAAAAATCTAAAGGATCAGGAAAACGCACAGAACATAGAACGAATCGTATCGACCTTTTTACTATGGATATCATACCGCACGTCTTGAACGATGTGACTGGAATATGGTGGAACCCCGTCAGCCAAAATTCATAGTAGGGCCTATTTGTATGACGCTCAGTGACATAGCTTGTAGCAAATTCTAGAAGCGGTTTCTAAATAAAGTCATTGTAAACACGAACTCCAAAAAGAGAGAGGTAGATAAATGGAACCCGAATCAGATAACTTACTTATATTACAGAAGAGGAACGTTCAAGACGTACTAGCTTCAAGTACGCAGAAACGTCTAATATATCTCAGCAACACACCACTATAGATAACTGACATATATCGATAATTTTATATTCATCAATTATCTTAAAAAAAACAGCAATTTTTAATCAGTGGCCACAAACGTAAATTGTTGCATTTTACCATGAGATGTGTTGAACTTAAACTTCTAGTAATAATTCAAAATTGAAAGATTTTTTATATGTTTCAAAATAAATATGTTTTTCGTGTCGACGTGGGGCATGCCAGTAGATAGTTTGCAAAAGTATTTCTTTTTACCTGTACATTTTTGGAGTATATCAGCTGGCAGGTTTTAAACATAAAAACAAGTCAGTAAAGTTAATAAAGAATCTAAGACATGGTAGAATACGAGAATGTTAAAAAAACGAAATAACAAATAAATTTAAAATACGGTAGGTATTAAACACAAAACGACAAAAAATGTAAGAAACTATGCAAAGTATAAAATAGAGAACAGGTAGATGCTAGGCTCGTTGTTGTTGTGGTTTTCAGTCCAGAGACTGGTTTGATGCAGCTCTCCATGCTACTCTGTCCTGTGCAAGCTTCTTCATCTCCCAGTACCTACTGCAGCCTACATCTGTTTAGTGTATTCATCTCGTGGTCTCCCTCTACTATTTTTACCCTCCACGCTGCCCTCCAATAATAAACTGGTGATCCCTTGATGACTCAGAATACGCCCTACCAACCTATTCCTTCTTCTAGTCAATGTTAGGCTCACAGCCCCCTTTAATTTGATAAATGATGGTGCAATAAATTGTCAGAAACGTATAAAAAATTAAGTATCGGTTTTAATGCTTCGTGGAAAACGAACTGTGTGGAGAAGCAGGCTGGCTGAGTTGTAGTAAAGAAGGTGAAACGGATCGGTCGTGGCTTTATATAAAACAAGCTTCTGCGACGTTCGCCTGAGGCGATTTAGGGCAACCCCGGAAAAGGTGAATCTGGGTGAGTTCTGCCGTCTCCCCCAATACGAACGCAATGATTAACCACTGCGTCCCTTCTGTCGGTTTCACAAGTAATGGGATGAGAAAATTCCTCGATTATTGGATGCGAGTGGAAAGCAGTCAGCCATAGATACTAACGCAAGATAAGAAAAAGGTACCAATAAGGGATTACCCAAAATGCATCCGTATCTCGTGGAATCCTCTTATACGATCATTACAGCTGCTGAAATTATTGTATAACTGCAAAAAGTTTCATAAATAAAAAGTTACGGAAAATGGTAAGAAATGATCTTTTAATGAGACTTTAGTTACCACGTTACTTTTCATGATGCCATTTCTGCCACATAGTTGTCTGAAGAAAATCCGTAGATTGTACAGAATAAAATGCGAGATAGAGACAGATGCAATCTCCGGATAGTTTCCCCTCGTCTTTGTATGTTTTTAACGAGTCCGTAGTAAAATTTAGGCACATATGATTTCTAGATGTTACTTTTACGAATCGTGTGATATCTGCAGTGGGTATTGTCGAAAGGCAAACCTTTAGAGGTTGATGGATATGCATTCTGCTAAAGTTTCAAACGCTCCCTTGCGACACAATTGTGGTTCAATGGTATTATGAACTCATAAACGATTTTTATATATTCTCAAGCTGTTTTATGGTCAATATGGGTTTTTTGTAGTGCCATGAAAATTTCTCGTAAACGATAACGCGGCAAACAACGCAAAAATCCACTATGAAACAGTTTAACGTTAACTCGATACCTGTCGCGAAATATCACGAAACTTGACATTTTACTCATTCCCGTATGAAACTTGAAATATGAAAGCAGCATTGTCGTAATAGTGGCACCTGATAATTATTTGAAGTTTGTTGTGACGTTATTCTCGTAGGTGCGGCTCGTGTATAACCGAAAGAGTGACTGTTCGCTTTCAGCGAAAACTTATGTGACGTAAGACTAAAATACTGTAAATTCCAGGAACGCCATTCCAGTAACATCCTTAGCCAACGACGTTATATTTCTCAAACATTTCGTAAGATAAATTATATCAGAAACGACGCCTGTAGGAGAGATCTTAAATGCGATGTATCGATTCAACAGTACATTTTCATACTACGCACGTACAAATACGAAGACCACGAATAAAGCAACTAACACGTAGAACACTCACGGCGTTTCGTTTGTTTCATTCGCCCGCCCACGCTTGGTAAAGCAACTGTATACGGCGGCGGAGAAAAGCAGCCTGTGGTTTACTGTTACAACATGAACGACACGAGGTCTCGTAGGCTGGAGTAGTCAGTAACAATGAATACAAAAGTGCCCCGATTTTGTCGTACCTGTGATAACAATGTGTTAAGGGTAATAGAGTATGCTATCCTCAAAATTTTTTATCAAGCAAATAAGTTAAAACAAAATAAACTGATTTATCCACATTCCCTAAGGTAAAAGTTGTGGAGGTAGAAGGCGCATGTGGGTCGTCATATAATTGTTGCTAGGTTTTGGAAGAGTTGCTCTTAAGGAGTCATTGGGTACACCAGGAAATAGATTGAGATGGAGAGCGTCATCAGCGTCATCAGCGTCATCAGCATACTGAAGGAGGTGTTTTGTTGGAGGAGGTTTGGGCATATTTGGCAGATGAAGAGGAGATAAAGGAAAGGGAGCCTCGGGGCACTCCTACAGTGGGATGGGTGGTAGGGAATTGGTATTGTTAACAGTCACAAAGGACGGGCGGTTACATGAGAAGGATAAAATAAGGCGCACGACCATATGCTTTCTCTAGGTCGAGGGAGACAAAAACTGCGGATTTTCCAGTGTTCAACTGGTGGGGCATGAGATGGCTGAGTTGGAGGAGGTTGGACGGAAGCCACATTGTTGAACAGGAACATGGTGGTGTTGGTTCCGGTGCAGATGAATGAGTCGGGAGAGGGTGGATTCAAAACCTCGCTAAGCAATAAGGAAGTAAGGCAGATGGGGTAGTAGGAGGAGGTATGAGCGTGGGGTTTGTGTGGTTTGAGGAAAAGCAGCATTCTAAAGGTTTTCCACAGTTCAGGATAGTGGTATGAAGGGCTGCAAAGGACACTAGGAGGCAGAGGGGGCATCTTTGAGGTGTCTACAGGTCATACAGTCGTGACCCAGACAAGCATTGCGTTTTCCTTGGAGTATTTGTTTTCTGTGGTCTACCATAACTTTCATGTCCCTAAGCGATGGATAATGGCGTATGTTTTGATGCCTCACGGTATTTAATTATTTATTTTACTGCACTGCTTCCCACTGAGACTTCCCGCTGACACACTGGCTGTTTTATTACATGCATTCCCAGATCACGAGACAGTAAACGACCCGTGTCTTTTGTTGTTATTCGTGGCGTCACCTGGTTCTCGCATGCTGAAGAAATTCAATTATGTTGTTACGTGTGCCGACGACCTGGAGGATGGTTGTTGCTCTGAGGTTGGCTGCCAGTTACTCACGTAATCACGACTAGCCCCCCCGGCAGTTAGAGCAGAAGCCGCTGTTCTGTAGGGCGGCTGAAGCCCCATCCATCGCTCTCCGCCAACTTTGACAATGACGGGCGTGAACGGGCAAGTTGGTTCATCCGCCGCAGCTCGGCGTAGCTTAGCATAGCGAGGTAACCACGTTAGCAGATACAGTACACCAACCCGACGCCTCACAGCCACTGCGCCGTCGCCACGAATGCCTGTGGTGGCGCCTCCGAAACGTATATAGGACCAATCGCTTTGTTACACAAGGTGTCCATAACTAATCTGTACAGCTGTAGAGTTTAAGACTGTAGTAGACAATAACAATTGGTTTTCAACATGTGAGAAGATAAATCGCAAATTTATGATTCCTCACTGAGACGCGACACGGGCGTTCTCCGCTTGTAGGTATTATGTTTCTCTCCACGCACGATCCATGAAACTCATGGCGGGATTTTCAAATGCATTGCGACTGTGTGTCTTCCAGTCCTGTTAGGTCTGTAACCTTGCTTCGACATATATGATCTCATATAAAACCCCACAGGGAAAAGTCTAGTTGTTTGAGGTAACGTGATGGTGGCGGCCACCGAACTGGACCATCTCGTCCAGTCCGCCTATCCGGGAACTTCTCATCTAGAAATTGAGAGACGACAAGCGCCCAGTGAGATGGTGCGCCATCAGCTGAAGTATGATGTCAGAGTGCAGGTGTTCCAGTTGTGGCACAGGAAACTCTTGTAAGATGTCCAGATAAATATCATTGTTCACGGTACAATCGCTGAAAAAGAATGGACCGATAATATAACTAAGCACAAGCCGCACAGCCGGCCGGAGTGGCCGTGCCTTTCTAGGCGCTACAGTCTGGAACTGAACGAGCGCTACGGTCGCAGGTTCGAATCCTGCCTCGGGCATGGATGTGTGTGATGTCCTTAGGTTAGTTGGGTTTAATTAGTTCTAAGTTCTGGGTGACTGATGACTTCAGAAGTTAAGTCGCATAGTGGTCAGAGCCATTTGACCCACAAGCCGCGCAACACCTTTCATTTCACGTGTAACATGAGAACACTCCGATACACGTATATGATCGATATGACGTTTCAGTTCGACCGATACATCAAAAACTGACTCATCGGAGAAATAAAACTTTTCCAAAATATCATTGTTTGCGTGAATATTGTCTAGCATATCCACTGCAGACTGTTGGCGCAGGTCTGTCCGTGTATTTTGGTACCTAAAGCAATTGATTAGGACCTTGTGTGCATTAAGACGTAACTTCTCAAGAAAGATTTTGTTGTTGGTCGTGACATTTACAGCTCTCTGGCCGCAATGATTTTGTCGGATTTCTTGCAAACGCTTGCTGTACTTTGTCCGTTTTGATGTCTGAATTAGTTGGGCCACTGGCCCCCTCTTTATCGAGAACACTACCCGACACTATAAATGACGTAAGCCGAGCCCGAATTGTGGTTCGTAGGGTGGTTCGCTTCCATGTTGCTGTTGTTGTTGATGTTGTTGCAGTCTTCAGTCCGAAGACTCTTTTGATGCAGCTCTCCACAGTAGCCTATCCTGTGAAAGGCTCCGTTTCCGAATAACTACTGAAATCTAATGTCTTTTGAACCTGCTCATTATATTCATCTCTTGGTCTCCCTACACACTTTTTACCGCTCCCCCTTTTCCTAACTCTTCCCTCGAGTACTAAATTTGTAATCCCTTGATGTATCGAAATGTGTCCTATCAACCGATCCCTCCTTTTAGTCAAGCTGTGCCACAATTTTCTTTGCTTCCCAGTTCTATTCGTTGGTTACATGATCGACTCATCTAATCGTCAGCGTTCCTCTACAGCAGCACCTTCTCGTACTGTCTGAACTGTTTCTCGTCCATAACGTGTCAAAAAATATTGTTGCATTTGCGCATCGAACTTCGTCTCTACAACCATGCTATACATCGAGCTCTCTTCTGTCGCGCCGACATTTTTCGTCAAGTCTATGGCATATGGAAAATAAAAAAATTATAAAAAAAACTTATGAGATATTGTGTCATATTCTGAAAACCAGTTGTTATTGTCTAGTAGAGTTTTATAAAGTTTCTAAAGTCTAAAATTTTATAGATAATTTGTGAATATCCTGTACATTAGGCCAGCAATTCTCGAATTTACAGCCCGTCAGAGCCTCGTGGTTCTTCAGCGAAGAATCTGACGGAGCTAATTTAAAGGCAAATAATATCGACGAAAACCTACAGTGTAGTAATGGAGGAAAGAAGGATGGAAAATTAAGAATTTAACGTCTCGTCGACGGCGAGGTCATTACAAACGGAGCACACAGTCGGATTTAACGTCTCGTCGACGGCGAGGTCATTACAAACGGAGCACACAGTCGGATTGGGAAAGGACGGGGATGGTGTCAGGAGTGCCTTTTCAAAGGAACCAGACCAGCATTCACATTAAGCGATGGAGTGATATTACGGGAAACGATATGGGGATCGTCAGATGGGGATTTCAACCAGCATACTCCCGAATGCAACTGCTAACGTAATGAAATATGACTAACCTGGTACTTTTTAACCATGTCAATGTGTGTTGCAAATATATTTCTCTCTGCGACATTTTCCACTGCTTGAGAAAACTTGCAATTCATACCATCTGCGCTATGTTTCCAGTATTATATTTCGTCATATACTTGTTTCTCTTGAATTTCATCTAGCCGCTGAGCGCTGCTAGGTTTATCTTTGCGCCTAGTTATACGTTCAGTCTAACATTTTATTTTTAAATCGTGATCTAACCACGGTACAGCCCAGAACTACTTCTCTCATGAACTTGGAATCGTGTGTTCCTATAACTAGTTAAGGCATATTGGAGAATCCTACTCCCTTCTCATTCGTTTGCTCCAATCCAAATTCTCTAGTAACTTTATCTTCCATTCCCTCCCGTTTAATAGTTTCAAATTTCGTGTTCTGTCTACGTATTTCATCAATTCATCATAAATTCTCTCCATTTCTTCTATATAAGCTTGTCCTGTGAACATGTCAAGCTGTACAAGGGTGGCTCGTGCTGACTTGGGTCCAGTTCTCAAAAAAATAAATCGCTCGCTTCGTTACTCATAGTGATTCACCTTGTTACCTACTAGTCTGTTCATAACGTCTACCTCACGTGTTACTCCTCTCACTAATGCTGTTGTTATTACACTGTAATCATATTACATACTGTAGTAACTCGAATAGGTTAATTGTGGTTTTCGAGCGTTGATTATAATTGTAGACATTAATGAGGACCTGCCGGAGTGGCCGTGCGGTTCTAGGCGCTACAGTCTGAAGCCGAGCGACTGCTACGGCCGCAGGTTCGAATCCTGCCACGGGCATGAATGTGTGTGATGTCCTTAGGCTAGTTAGGTTTAATTAGTTCCAAGTTCTAGGCGACTGATGACCTCAGAAGTTAAGTCGCGTACTGGTCAGAGCCACTTGAACCATTAATCAGGTTGCTTGCAGCATATGCAATTTTTAAGGGTCCAGCACCTCACCCATATCTCTCTCTCTTTATTTCTTTCTTGGTCTCCTCAACCCACCAATTTATCCCAATATATATGTCTATCTCTTTCGTATACGCCTTCTTACGGATCTCGGATATGTACTGCTGTTGTGTCGACATGGTATTGACGAAAGCACAGTCCGAGCGCTAATCCACGTTGAGAATGGGTGACCAGGTAACATTTGTTGGTTTTTTTATTTTCGTTCTACTCTTTTCTTTTGGCCTGGAGACTATGTACCCCCTCCCTCTATCACCCCCCTTTGAATGAGGCACTGCTTCTGTATGTAGCTTCAGAAAGCTGTTTTCTTCAGTACGCCAAAATTCATTTGGCGCTGAAGATCTGTTATTCATGTGTATCTCAGCATATGTAACATGCAGATACATTCGTACCCGCATAACGCGACTTCAGAGGATAAACACCAGAGATTCTTTTCTCGCTAAGGGAGGATCCGATCTGTTTCTGATGTTAAGCGTTTATAAGTGGTTTCTTACACAGGGGCTTGGCACAATCCAGATTTCTCTTTTCCCCTTTATTGTAAGGTGGAGCGTGGACTGTCGGCGATTACAAGTCGCCACTCTTCGGCCTTATGAGAGCAAAAATTGTAAAACAGAATATAATACTGGACATGGCGGTTGCAAAATGAGTGGCTGACTCTGTAAAAAGACGGCTTAATTATCAGCTGCTTAAATCAAGACATAAGAGGATGATTTGTTGATTACTTAAAACACTGACAGAAATAAAATGGCAAATGAATGTTCCATAAAATATGAAAGGTAAATGGACAGTTTCATAAGTTAAAAGGTAGAAGCCGATATGTGACTGATTAATATAGAGACATAGACGAGTTAAGTGATGAGTGGCGTAGACTGCCTGGGAGAGAGGGAGGTATCGGTGGAACGTAGCAGTCGGGGTAGTATGTAGGAGGGTGTTCGTGTGAGCAAATGTTTGGAGGAGGTATTTGAGAGAGTGGAGAGGGTTGCTGTTTCGGACCGAGCCTAGGAGGTGGGTGTAAGGGACTGGGACCTGAGAGAACAGTGACGGGGGAAGTGGGGCGAATCTCGCGGCTGGCTAATGGACGGCGGTTACAGTTACGCTGGCAGAGCACGTGGAAGGTGTGCAGTGTCGGGGTATGTGGTGGTAGAGGTGCGGCAGCGTACCACGTTCAGTGAGCAGGGGAAAACCATTGATTGGATAGTATCAAGCTTACGGGCAACGCTGGATATTCGGAGGTATTCAAGATGGAAGAGTATGGAGGGGAATTGTATAAGTTTGTCGAGGATACAGGTGGGGGCGGTTAAGCGGATCCGAAAGGTTAGGCGGAATGCATTGTGTTCGAACATCTGTAGCGCGTGAAAAAAGGAAGGAAGAGAAGAAGTCCCTGACAGTTTTGTAAAGCAAAGGATGTATCGATCCAGATTTCTCAGTTATGGAAGTTTAACACTAGAAGGGAAACAACTAAACAAATGCGCGACAAATTAGAAAGCGTAATCAATTATTAGAAGATCATTATGAACAAAGATATACTTACGTAAAGAAATCTTTCAGCTTCTTTTGTTCTTCTGTTTTGGTGTCGAACATGTTTTTATGACTGCGAAACCATTTCTTTGTAGCTGAAATCTTACGTATTCACAGTTTCGGAGCTCACTAGATGGCACCATAAACAAAAGTTACGATTCCTTTTCGAGGCTGGACGCCATGGCTCCAGTTCTTCCTTGGCGCGGAGTATTTAGTTGAGTCCTTCGCAGGGTGAGACGTGGCTGGCTAAAGAGTAAGAAGAGCGACGTATACGGGAGAAGTAGCACGCTACGGAGCTGCTCATAAATCCCGGGGCTCTTCCCGCCTCGCGAGTCGACGGCGGTGGAGGCAACGACACGGAGGGGAGTCGGCGTGGCAGCCTCCGGCCACCGGCAGCTTCCGGTCCGCTGAGAGCCACGCCGTCCCGCTGTGCGCGTCGCTACGCACTCTCGAGAGCGGTCGCACCAGGAGCGTGTCATCCACTTAACGAGCACATCTCTACTCCTCGATTCATACAACGTCGTACGTCTAGGAAGTGTTTCACATTCAGCACGCTTGTGTCAATCTGGCGCACGAGAAGATGAAAATATGAGTATCGAGCCAACAGCCGTTCTATCTGCGAAACACAGCCTTCCCTCGTAATGAGCCTTGAGATTCATCGTATCCTATTGTTGCAATTTCACACAGTTTCAGAATTGAAATACCTCGAAGTCAGTATGCGACAAACAGCAAATTGGCACGATGTGCCTTTATATGCAAGTTATTAGTATTTCAGCGCAACCGCACAAAGCGTATACGATTAATACGTCTCGTGATACCAGTAACCCCTGCCACCGAGTCTTTTAACAGTCAAACTCCAGTGGATGTAATGGCTCAAAATTTCTTTTTACTTTACAAATGACTAAAGCATTTGGCGTAAGCTGTTGCGCTTTGTTTTAAGAAAAGCTAGTTTTTACACGCACCTCAACTTTTATGACGTCACATCTCCAGAACTATGTATCGTACAATCATAAAATTTTGCAGCTACATTCACTGTTAATTGTGGATATGTAGGCAAGCTGTGTTGAGCGTAGATGTAGTAGCAAATAAGTTATAAATTAAAAATGGTACATAATGGAGAAGTTTACTGCAGGATCAGCCATAAGTAGTAAGCGATAAACCTTGTTTCTTTCATTGTTTTGTGGGGATGTCAGCGATAATAAGTTGCGAAAAGTTTTGAAATTATGTATATAGTTTGATTAAAATATCTGTGATCTGACTCTCGAATACTAGACTAATTTAGTGCGGATAATTTGCGCCCCATTAGTTATGATGCCAGTCTCATATTAAATTTATATATTAAGTCCATAATTATACGCAAAACTGAAAATTAGTTGTTTTTAGCCTTGGAAGCCATTAGGCAGACAACTTGCAACTAGGATTAGGTGATTCCCATACACAACAAATTACAAACCAATAACCTTAACATCGGTCTGCTGCAGAATTCAAGAACATATTCTGTCTTGAAATACATTAAATTTCCAAGACACCGAAAAGATCACTGAGCCGTGCTGTGGCTTTAAAAAATGGTTCAAATGGCTCTGAGCACTATGGGACTCAACTTCTGAGGTCATCAGTCCCCTAGAACTTAGAACTAGTTAAGCCTAACTAACCTAAGGACATCACACACATCCATGCCCGAGGCGGGATTCGAACCTGCGACCGTAGCGGTCTCGCGGTTCCAGACTGCAGCGCCTAGAACCGCACGGCCACTTCGGCCGGCGCTGTGGCTTTAGTTGGCACGGTTGCGCTTTGTCTTCTTCTCGTCTTGACTGGCATCACTTGTTTCGCAAGCGTTGCCTGTCCGCTAATGGCAGCAGTGGCGGCTATCGATATGTAGTGACTGTTGCCCTGTTTTGGGGTGTTAGTGTGGCTGTTCGGTTGGGGACTCAGGAGGAGCCAGGTCCGCGCAGTGCGAGGATCACGCCGGAACCGCTGGCGGCGCGTATGGACTGCCGGATGGATGTGCTGTGGCCACGAGAGTACACGGCCTCGTCCTAAACCGGATCCAGCAGGCTTTAACATGAGTGCATTTCAATCCAAGTGGAGAAACCTCCACTATTGTGAGATGTCGCTATCCTACAGTGACTTGGGCTCGTGTTGCTGCTCGTAGTGTGGCCGAGGAGGAGACTGCTTGAGGAAGGCGGATCTCATCAGCTTTCCTCGGTTGGTGACTCTTCTACCCTGGTGGTAGTGGTTCCTTTGTCGTCCCGGGCGCTGTAAACACAGTATTCTGGGGACGTAGTGCAGACCGCCGGTTCCGGCTTTGACGTGTTGTTACATTCTTGCATTTGGTTTACTGGACGTCAGGTAGCTGCAGCAAGATTATCATTAGTCATTCGTTAGACTGCCACTAGTCTGAGTTACCATCTTGTGAAGGGAATGCAACTCTTGGCTGCCTATCTCATCGCTCACGAAAGTGTTTGTTGCCAGACCTTCTCAGACTTCGATTCCTGGAGCACTGTCTGTGACTGGTCCTTGTTTTTTTATTATTGTATTATTTATTACCGTACCTTGTAATGTCTACATTAAAGGTTATGTATGTCTAGTTAGTAGTTCCGGTCGCCTTCTGGAATAAATCGAGCACTGTACGGGTTGTGTTACAAGGTTTGAATCCTCTTATTTCACCCGTTTTGTGGCAATTACTTGTTTCTTTTAATTAACATTTGCCTGTATTTGCTGTTTTACAGCAGGTTTCTAATTTTTTTTATATAATTGCCGTTCCTGGCGTGTAAGGCCTTCAGTCGTGATTGTGGTCATTTGCTTTGAAAAAGTAATTCGATATTTGTATTGTAGCAGTAAGCCATAAAACCTTATTTACTGCCATTCCTGGTGTCAGATACCTTCTGCTGTGTCTGGGGCCACTTACTTTTTAATATTTCAATACCTGTAAGTTTTAACTGCAGCGAGTTCTTAAACATTCTTAATTTATTGCCATTCTTGGCGTGTGATGCCTTCAGCCGTGATCACAGTGGCCTCTTTTTTTTTACGTGTGGTATTTTATTATTTGTAGTGGAGTGTCGAATTACTGTTTTAAAAATAAATGTGTGTAACTGTAAAAGGCAACCAATAGTAACTGATTACGGGCCCGTCCACAATCGTAACCGACCTCTGCCTTCCCTTGGCTACCAGGCCTCAGTCATGTCGACAGATCAGCACGGCTTTACAAGGCAGCTTCCAGTTTTCTCACATGATTTACTGCGAACTATGGATGAAGGGCAACAGGCATATTCCACATTTATAGATTTCCGAAAATCATTCGATCGATACCCCACTGCAGACTGTTAACCAAGGTACGTGCATACAGAATAGGCTCCCAGATAGTGACCGGCTCGAAGACTCATTAAATAATAGAATGCAGTATGTTGCCCTTGATGGCGAGTGTTCATCGGTGACAGGGGTGACATCCGGATTGCCCCAGGAAAGTGTCATACCACCACTGCTATTTTATACATTTTTTATACAATGATCTGGCAGACAGGGTGAGCAGCAACCGCCGCTGGCGGTGGTCTAGCGGTTCTAGGCGCTCAGTCCGGAGCCGCGCGACTGCTACGGTCGCAGGTTCGAATCCTGCCTCGGGCATGGATATGTGTGATGTTCTTAGGTTAGTTAGGTATAAGTAGTTCTAAGTTGAGTCCCATAGTGCTCGGAGCCATTTGAACCATTTTTTTGAGCAGCAACCTGCGGTTGTTCGCTGACGATGCTCTGGTGTACTGAAGATGTCGAAGATAAGATAAGATCCCCACAAAAAGTTATAGTCCGGAACAGAGCTACAATATATGACGTAGGATGACACTTAAGTCGCGCATGCTGACATCGTAAGCATTAAATTAAAACTGACTTGAATCCTCAACGTTGTTGCCATGTCGGAGGCTTTCGCCTAACAGAGCGGCAACCGTCCGTGCAGTTGCCGCCGCTCAGCATCGCACTTACGACACGACGCCATCGAGACCAGCCACCAGGAGACGAAGCCGGTGGCTGCAGAGGGTGCCGCCAACAAGGAAACTACCCACGTGACAGGAAATAGTCGCGACAGTATTCCGCCGCATGCAGCTGTGTAAGACGCCGCCAGAACGGCAGAAGTCACTCAGGTTTCCAGACCCTTTGCTGGTCCAAGTGACGGGTGTTACTCATCCCGCTAAACAGGACTGCTCTCGAAGTCCATCGTTAGGGACAAACGCTGCCATTCCTCCTTCCTGATTCTCAGGCCGACTGGTATCCAGGAATGTTAGCGTCTGTGGCAGTACAGTGTGTTCATCTTTAGTGAAGTTATTCAGAACTGAATGTTGCGGCTTTCCACCCGAAACTATAAGAGCTATCGGAGTGAACCTAGCTCAGAACAATTGTCATCCCCGGACACAGATTTAAAGGTCACGAACTTAGCATCCATCCAATGACCACTGGCGGGAGCTCATTTCTGTTTTTGCTCCAGACAGTGTTTATTCTGAGACGATAAATGTCATGGAATAGTGATATGCACATGGCGTTAGTATCGCGTACACAGGCAGTTCAAAGGCATGTGAAAGAGAATTCGATATATTGCGATCCACAGTGTCAAGAGTGTGCCGAGAACACCAAATTTCAGGCAACACCTCTCACCACTGACGTGGTTGTAGCCGACGGCCCTCGCTTACCGACCAAGAGAAGCAGTGATTGCGTAGAGTTGTCACTGCTAAGAGAAAAGCAACACCGTGTGAAATAACCGCAGAAAACTATGTGGGACTTAGGTTGAACATATCCGTTGGAATGGTGCCGTGAAGTTTGTCGTTAATGGGCTATAGTAGCAGACGACCGACACGAGTGCCTTTGCTGACAGCACGACATCGGCTGCAGCGCCTCGTCTCGGCTCGTCACCATATCGGTTGGACTCTACGCGACTGGAAAACCATGGCCTGGTCAGATGAGTCCAGATTTCACTTGGTAAGAACTGATGGATAGCTGATAGTAGGGTTCAAGTGGGGCGCAAACATCCTCAAGCCATGGGCCAAGCTGTCAACCGGCCACTGTACGTGCTGGCGCTGGCTCCATAATGGTTTGGGCTGTGTTTTCATGAATTGGACTGGGTTCTCTGGTTCATCTGAACCCATCATTGACTGGAAACGGCGACGTTCGTCTACTTGGAGACCATTTGCACGTAGTAATCAATCCATATTCTCAAACAACAATGTCATGTCACCGAGCCACAATTGTTCGCCTTTGGTTTGAAGATCATTCTGGACAGTTCCAGAGAATGATTTGGCCAACCAGACTGTCCGGCATGAACTCCACGGAACATTTGTGGAACATAATTGAGGGGTCCGTTCTTGCACAATACCCTGGACTGGCAACTCTTTCGCAATTACGTACGGCTATGACTCAATATTTCCAGTATTTCTGCAAGAGACTTCCAACGACTTGTTGAGTCCACGCCACGACGATCTGCTGCACTAAGACAGGCAAAAGGAGGTCCGACACGGTATTAAGAGTTATCCCACGACTTTTGTCACCCCTGTGTAGTTAGAACAGCGTACTCCGCCAGTGTTTGCTCTGTAAACTGACTAAGTGAACTCAGCGCTTAATGCCAGTCTGACCTCACTGTGATCTGCAGGTTTTTTTCCGATCGTCTGTGTCAGTACACTTGCACTTATTGCCTTTCTCTTGTTATTATATCCTTTCTTCCCATATCACTTTGTTCAATAACCTTATTATATCCCTGGCAGTGTTTTCCTGTGTTACGGGGCGCGACACTAGAATTACCTTTCGAGCTCGTTACACCGTCAATTCCCCGAGATACTTGGTGTAACCTGCACGTAATGCTCCAAACATTCTCAGCGGAAAGATCCGGCGACCTTGCTAGCCAAGATACAGTTTGGCAAACACGAAGACAAATTTTCGGCGTGGGCGGGCGCTATCTTGCCGAGATGTAAGCTCAGGATGGCTTGCCATTAAGGGCAGCAAAACATGGGGCAGAATATCGTCTATGTACCGCTGTACGGTAAGGGCAGTGAGGAATGTAGCCAAAGTAAAGAAATGGCACCTCAGACGAGCACTCACGATTGGCGGACCGTGCGGCGGGGCGAGAGTCGGGTTGGTACCCCCTGCTGCGCGGGGCGCCTCGAGACAAGTCCTCAGCCTGGAATCTCCATGGGTAGAGCAGAGTTGTCTCCAGTGACAGACAAGTTCCGCTTCGATAACATGTGAGGAGACGCCCGAAAAGTGTTAGGATTCCAACCTGACAGTCACCCGCCATACAGTTTGATAACCGGGGTGCCATTTGTTTTCATAGCGGAACCTTTTGGTTTTCATGCCCGGCACCTGTACAGCACAGCCGTACGTCTACGATATTCCTCCGTGGCAAGCCATCATCGGCTAACATTTTAGCAACGTAATGTCTGCTCGCACACGACGAAAATTTCTATTGGTTATCTTCGTGCTTGCCAAACCCTACTCTGGCCAGCAAGGTCGCGAGCTCTCTTCCCAGTTGAGAACGTTTGGAGCATTATGGGCAGGGCCTTCCAACCAACTTGGGATTTCGACAATATAATGTGCCAGTTGACAAAACGTGGCACGATATTCCTCAGGGAAAATCCAACAACACCGTCAGTCAATGCTGAACCTAATAACTGCTCTTATAAGGGCTAGAGGTGGGCCAACGCGTTATTGACTTGCCAGTTTGTGAAGCTGTTTCTTTTGAATAAATTACCCAGTTTTATTTGAAATTGTAGTCGTAAACTATTTAGAAAATAATATGAGCAGCAGTCTGAGATTGTTTCCATATTGTACTGTCATCAACGTGTAGCAAAATCTTCAGAAGATAAAAAGAGCTACGAACTGATTTAGACAAGATATCTGCAGTGAGCGACAAATAGTAGTTAACCATGAATAATAAAAAGAATGAGGTATATTGTAACTGTTTGCTGCAATTCTGCTTCGTCTCAGAGTTCACAGAATTCGCTCCGCCTCGCGTATTTGCTGTTAGAAACAAAACTGCAATTAAACTGCTGTTTTGTGTGCTAACATACGTTCACTCTTTCCTAAATTACAAGACACTAAAGAGTAAAATGGAAGGAATGAGAAAAAATACTTAGCCACTATACAAGTCAGATGAAAGTATAACAATCATTAAAACAATGAAGCGAGATAATTCCCAAAAATTTCAATCACCAATTCTCTCCTTCGAATGTTAAAATTTTTTGTGTCCCAGTTACATAGGGAGATGGTTCAAATGGCTCTGAGCACTATGGGACTCAACTGCTGTGGTCATTAGTCCCCTAGAACTTAGAACTACTTAAGCCTAACTAACCTAAGGACATCATACACATCCATGCCCGAGGCAGGATTCGAACCTGCGACCGTAGAAGCACCGTAACAGTTCCGGACTGCGCGCCTAGAACCGCGAGACCACCGCGGCCGGCTACATAGGGAGAAATAATCTTAAAATAACTGGAACACTTACGTGTTCATTTTTTTTTTTTTTCACACGTGATATTCGAGAGTGGAAGTGTTGAGAAATAGTCTGAAAGCTGTTCTACGAACTATCTGTCAAACACTTAAGAGTGAATTGCAAAGTAACCGTGTAGATATAGATCCAGATTTTGTTTTGAAAGTTCCTGATCAATTGAAACTGTGTGCCGGACCAGGGCTCGAACGCCGAACACGGTTCTGTGTTCGAATCCCTGTTCGACACACAGTTTTAATCAGCAACGAAGTTTCATACCAGCGCAGAGTGAAAGATTAATTCTGGTTTGCGCAACAGTCAAACGATGGTGGCCTAGCAGTGCGCCGTGTGGTGACAGGCGACACGCACGCGGACTTTGTAACGCGCCGACTCACGTCAGCAGCCCGGGACTGTGCAAACACGGCGGTGCGCACTGTCGGTTTGCTCGCCGCTCATCTGTTTGTCCGGTGCGGCGTTCGATTGTCCCGCGGCGGGCAGTACTGGCCGCGGTTCACTCTCACACTCACTGACATCCCTCTAATGACAACTTGGTTGTGGCCAGACACAGAGAAGACGGGACTCATATCCCGCCACTTGGCTTAAAGCACCCACATTGTTTGTGCTCTCGCTTGCGTGGTTTAGCTGTTTCAGATGATCTTGGGCCGTGTGTATCTGGATACCTCACATGAGAGGAACTGGCTGTCCTCATTAGTTTTACCCGATCGATTTGACAGTTTGTCGCTGAGTGCAGGAGTTGTGTCAAGCTAAACAAAAAACAATACTGTCGTCGATATACACTGACGAGCCGGAGAGTTTGTGTTGTGTGGGTTTTAAGTTGGCCCTGTACACAGGGTGTCCCAGAGCCATTCGTCAAAATTAACACAAGACGTAGAAAACATAAAAACAAATATATTTAGCTATGGCAAAAATGGTCCCAGGTGGTAGTTTCTGATGCTAGGGACGATTTATAGACAAGGTAGTTTAACATGCTATTTACAGCTTTTAGCATACTACTTTGATAGAAACTGCTCGAATGCGCGACCTTTAGCCTGTATGCATGTAGCACATAGTAGGATCATTGATTGTCATGTCTTTGAGAAGACTCCTGGCTTGTCTGCAACAGGACCAGAAGTGACGACAATTCTAGCGATGAGGTCTTGTGTTTCCGCAACGGTTACATACAGCAGCCACTTCATATACCCCCAGAGGAGTAAATCCAGAGATGTGAGGTCACGTGACCTCGGTGGCCAAGCCACACGGCCACCTCGACCGAGTCACCGATTTCTGAAGGTGGCTACAGATGATTCGTGATAGCAGTGTTGTAATAGACTGACCCATCGTGTTAATATTCAGAATGTCTAACATTCAGAGGTTCATCCTCAAGCAGCTCTGGCAACACACGTTCCACGAAGAAGCAATGTTTCCGTCCGTTGACACGGAATGGAAGAATATATGCTCCAATCAACCTGTCACTGAAGATGACAGCCCGCACATTAACACCTAATCGCTGTTGATGTGCATGAAGTTAAATATCACGTGGATTCACATGTGTCCAAACATGCAAATTGTGTACACAGAGCAGTTAGGGATGTCAATAGACCTTCCCCGTCAGCGACAGCTACATGTACGGGCATGTTATATCAGCGTCACTACCAAAGTGTTCCCTAACATTAAAAGCTGACTTCAGAGGTCATATGTTCCTTATTGAAATATATTTGTTTTGGTGGAGTGTACCTCCCGTGTTAATTTGAATGAATAGTTTCGCAAAACACTGTACACCCTTCAGATACCTGCCAAGGATTTGTCGAATCCACGCCCTACAGAATCGCTGCTGTCTTGCATTTTGAGGATGAACCAATTCCCTATTAAGCAGAAGTGGAGAAGTGGTTCACTATTGTACCGAAGAAACTAAATTGATTTGGTGATGCAATTTATTAACAGTTTGAGGTGATCGAGTGTAGAAAATACTCGGACACTATTTGCGTTCCGTTATCTCTAGGTTACGTCTTCTCTATATCTCAAATGTTTCTCCTAAGAGACGTCAGTAATATTTCTTATGGTGTATCTCCAGATATTCGTAACGAAATTTGTACAATGTATAGAGATGGAGTCATCCCAAGGGAATATTGTTTTTCAGGCTTTGAATGCGATGACCTGCGACGAGTAAAATGTTCAATAGTTTGCCACTATTAAGGTAATACAGAGCGCTTTGTAGCAGACAGGCCACAACACCACACCATGGTGAATGGAGGGAAATAGAATTCTTATACGTTGAAACGAATGGTAGCAAAGGACTATACATAGTGTTGAACAGCTACCACAGACTATCATAAATAAGCATAGACTACGGTAGTTTTCCTAGTAACTCTGGTCTGTTAAGGTAGTACCAGCATTAGCTGTATGTTACGTGTCTTGCATACACAACGGGCGCTACCTTATTATGATCGTTTTCTTTACATATTTCATCAGTGTCTTACTAGATTCCCCTAGAAACAAGAACCAACGAACAGTCAAGAAAGTAAGTGAGGATATAAAAAGGGCCAGTTAACATACTAAAGATTTTTGTTCCACACAATTATCCTTTGGTCTGTTATTTAAGAATAAACAGTATTTATAGCAAAATTGAATTTGCCAGTGTTTAATACAGGTTTCATCCGAAAACTGTTGATTTTTAAAGCGAGAAAGAGCGATGTTGTAGTAAAAGGACAGAAAACAAAGTAGGTTCATCATGTGGCCACAAAAAACGCAATTGCCTAAACAAAAAGGTAAAACTAAAAATAAAAAAAAACGCGAAAGGAAAATCTATCAGACATTTCTTCAGTACTTCGTTGAACCTGTAGTATATTTATAAACAACTTTCGTGTTTAAACATTGAACCCTATTTGTGCATGTAAACTGTACTTGTATCAAAAGCAATTGCTTTGCTTACATAAAAACGCAGAAGTTACGATCACTAATTTTTATTACTTGCAGTATATTTTCTGTAAGGATATAAAATACACTATGGACTGATACTGAATTGTGTGCGCCTCCAATTATGTTATATAGAAACAACCAGTCAAACAAACCAAAAAAGTTGTCAGCTCCCAATTTCTCTGTTAAGCATTCATTTATGTCTACTTCCCCACCAAAGCCACCAGTGCTACCAGTTATGCTACAGTTAAGAACGTCATTTATGTAGCGCACCAAAACGACTTCATTAATAACGTAACTACAAAAGAAAGTGATTTGGTTGTCTCGAACATGATGTGGTGCTTTGCAACATGTAAATATTCCTTATACAAGTGTTACATTTTGTATGTATAGTGATGTAAGCTTCCCAACGGAGTATTCTTTATACCCTATTTACTGCCCGCCTGTTATCTGACACATGTCCATTTCTATTCCCATCTTATATAAAGTGTTTTAACTTCTTTGCATCAAAAGTCTGGGTGTGCTAAATAACGTCATGGGGAACAACAATTGTCAGAGGCAAAGGTGTCTCTTATTATTGGTTCCGCCGTGAGACGAGACGAGGCATAGACGCTCTGTGGCGTGTGCATGCTACGTGTATTGCTTGTACTATAGTCATCTGTTTCCTTTGAGAGATCAAAATTAAAGTTTCTGATTCGGTTCTGAAATATCTTTTTCTGCATAGATTATTATGGTTTTCTTGTTGAAAGTCAGTCTGTCAGTTTACTGGACTAGGTAGTATGCAGATGCAACACACCTAGTTAGTAGACTCTGCTAGTTCGGTGAAATCTCTTCTTCTCAGGGTCAGAAAATTCAATAAACTTCGCTTTGGCGAGAAGCGTCAGAGAACATTCTGTCTCTGGCAAAACTTGTGCCCCATGACGTGGAATATCACTCCTAGAGGTCTAATGCAAAAATTTGGAAATACTCTCTCTCTAAGGAATTTTAGCACATGTCAAAGACATTTGCTGATAGCATTCATATAATTATGGAATTACGTGACCGCGGTAATCAGTATACAAACTTCTAATGTTATGCAATCCATGGATCGTCGATCATCCCAAATACCCAACATCACAAATTCATGTACTGATGACTACCGCCATGTCACCGGATAATAACATCAATGTTACCACCAAACGTCTTTGGCACGAGGGAAAAAGTCAATATGTGTAATATGCCTAGGAGATGAATATGTGGCCAATACCAGCTCGCCAGGAAAGTTAAAAAAATAAAATGAAGACTATTTTGCCGCTTAGTAAATATACAGGGTGTCACATTTATCTTGACCACCCTAAATAACTGTTTGTTCAGAGGTAAATTACAAAATGTTTCAAGCAAATGTAGCATTTCTACCTTCTTTTCGTTGGTGTACATTCTACTCACACAACTCTTCAACTGACTATGGTGACGGTTGTGCATCCTACTTATGTTTGCATTTGTCCTCTGTCAACGTCAGCACGTGGATGTGTTCCATTACCCCGAGTACCTGCACTAAACTTTGGAGCGTCAACGTCGATGTTGTGTTTTGTAATTATTAACTTTGTGTTTCAGTGAATGGTACACTGTGATACATTTTTGAACAGGTCTTTCGGAGAGGAAATGAATTACCGAATAAAAATACAGGGTTCCATTTTAAAAAGTCGTACCGCTGTTCACATCTTCGTAAAAAACAAAACTACAACGAAAGCAACCATGCTGATTGATGTCCTCCTTGACGACTAAAGAACATTTGCTGGAAACATTTTGTAATTTGCGTCTGGACAAACAGTTATTTAGGGTGGTCAAGACAAATGGGACACCCTGTATACTTAATACGACACATAACAGGTAATGGTAGACATATGTCGCTATATCAGTCTATTGTAACCAATTACTAAATTTACGATAGTGTCGCTGAGAGTAACAATAGGCGTAGAGGAAATAATAGTAAAGGGCCAGGAAAAAAAGAAAAAAAGGGAGAGATGGCATTACAATATTTTATTCACAATTGCCTTGATCTTATTTGGTAGGTGTACTATTGTTAACAAGTTTCAACTCTAATCAGTCGTCATGACAACGATAAATCCAGTAAAATGAAATGATAGTGTGGCATATTGACCAGGAATGTAGTTGCGAATGAAAAAGATGTCAAATCGGCATCAAGCACTCATCTTGGTTACTTAAAATCAGTAGTGCTGATGATGACCATATTAAAAACCGGTTAACAGTATCATATCTACCAACTGCTACAAAGGTACGTGTGAATTACAGTGTGTTTGAAAAAGCCTGCTTTTTCCAGCTTGACAACATCAAATTTCATTGGGAGCTTACGTTTGGACGTACAAGGTTCATGGAGTGTGATTTAGCTGTCCTGGTTGTAGTTGGTTCCAAAAAGCAGGATGATGTTTGGGTTGTCTGATGTTGCGGGAGCAATTACAAGCTTGACTGTTACTTTTGGTGAACGAGGTCTTTATCTACACAGCTGTATTATTTGAGGGTTTCCGCAGAGGGAATCTGTGTTTCATGCTGAAGTGTGAACGCTAAGGAAGCGATGCAGCGAGATTAACTTGTACAGTAGCGCCAGTTTCAGTTCTGTCTAGCGAATTATGTTGGCGCCGGACAATGCTGTTGGCGGCGATACGCGTGACGTGTGGTGTGGGCTGACCTTTCCTCTGGAAGCGCCGCTGTTTTGTTTCCGCAGACGCTGCCGCATTTTAACGCCCCCACCACGGCACAAAATTTAGCTGCCGGCTGCTTTGTGGCGAGAAAGAGAGAGAGAGAGAGAGAGAGAGAGAGAGAGAGAGAGAGAGAGCGAGCGAGCGTGAGAGAGAGAGAGAGAGAGAGAGAGAGAGAGAGAAGAGAGAGAGAGAGAGAGAGAGAGAGAGCAGATTTCCTCTTCTTGTAGCCTCTGACATTTTCATTGCGAAACTCAAGTAGCAAAATTTTCACTGACCACAGTGTTTTACTCTGCGGTTATTGTAACTATATGTCAAAGCTACAATGCTGTGGCTGCTGCGAGGAAATTTCCAGTTGCTTTAAATTTATATCGTGTGAATAGTTGATTAATTTTTTCCTTCAGCGCTTTTGTCATTTTTCATTGCACTTCTTCTCTCTGCCTGTTTTCTGCCCGCGTTCGATTATCATCATCATCATCCGTTCTCAACTATGTTAGCAGGTCCTTTCAGGGCGGCCATTACTTCCTCCTTAATATTTCTGCATGTGCTACTGTTCAGCGAACGGTCCAACTTCTGAAATCTCTTCCTTCCCTACCTCTTATTCCCTTCCCTATATCTTTCTGCGATGAAAAAATCTTCTTCTTTCGTAACATATGTCCATCCAGTTTCTTTTCCTACTTTTTATTAAATTCGGTAATTGCGTATGTTGTCCTACGAGATGGCTAAACTTTCGGATTGTACCCAGTTTGTATACTGCTAAAACAACAGCGCTTGAACTTATTTACATTCTAGGCGCTCGGTCCGGAACCGCGCGACTGCTACGGTCGCAGGTTCGAATCCTGCCTGGAGCATGGATGTGTGTGATGTCCTTAGGTTAGTTAGGTTTAAGTAGTTCTAAGTTCTAGGGGTCTGATGACCACAGATGTTAAGTCCCTTAGGGGTCAGAGCCATTTGAACGTATTTGCACTGGGTTCATTTTACTTACATTCTCCTCCACAACTGATAGTGCGTAACTTTAAACTAGCGAAATTGAAGTAAATGATTGGAATTGTTGCTTTTGCACAGGCCAGCTGCAGCATCCAAACTGCTGTCGATATTTTGCCACTGTAGAAACTGAAGATACATGTAATTTGCCAGCTGAAGATGGGTGCAAACCCGAAATGCATATTGGCATAAATAAAACGTAATAAAAAAGTGGCTGGTCGCTGTATTTTTATAGTAAAATATCATTATCCACGGCCACGGAGCTCAACAGTCCAAATAAAATGGACAAATTGTTAAATAAATTAATATTCCACTCCCCACAACAGTGGTAACTCCAGTGCTAAATCCTTCTTGCTCTGAAGAGTAGTAACTAAAACATATTTACATTATTGACAAACGATTCCATCTTTTAACAAGTTCATATTAAGACAAAACAGTTTGAAGTCTGATTACTATTCTTCGTGACACTATACAGTGATGGGTATAAACTGAAAATTAGAACATGGTCACACATTTATTTTTTACGCTGTCAAATTTACAATGCATCGAGAGGTGTACTGGAAAGACGTACCATGTGCTACCACTGATGACTGCCTGTCTGTTACATTACAGGATACACTTGCAGCACAAAACACATATTTCGCAATGGCAAGATGCTATTGAGCACGAAGGGAGAAAAATCTTTCCAATTATGCGGCTGAACCTACCTCTCCCAGCCAAACTTGTCGTATGACTTTACTTCAACCAGTTGCTGTGGACAGCTATCTAGGGACTCAGGTGGTTCAGTTTTATACAAGCCACGTTCCGCTGCAATTTCCCTCACACATAACGCATTGCCGAAGGTGAAAGTCCCGTTATGGAGCTGAGAAACCCTGCGACCCTCACCGTGGTGCCCCATTCCACGGGCGGCAGAAGTAAGGAGGGTACAGCGTGACGCAGCTGAGCCACTGACGGAGTGCTAAATATAGCAACTCGTTAGCTAATCACTAATTGGCTACTCGCGCGTCCCTTTAAATATTTATCCTGTCCTCGGTGGCAGCGGCGACTAATCCGCACACGCCACACTGCCTTTGTTGTCTCCGCCGTTGTTAATTACCAAGGGACACAGTGCGCTCAGCCTGCTACAAAAGCCACTTGCATGCATTTTTCATTGACGTGGCACGAGCTATTCTCTTGTTTTCACTAGAGATTTACCAACTCCGTGCACACTTACTCTTATCGTGGTAATTACCTCATTTCTCAAAAATGGTTCAAATGGCTCTGAGCACTATGGGATTCAACTGCTGTGGTCATCAGTCCCCTAGAACATAGAACTACTTAAACTTAACTAACCTAAGAACCTCACATACATCCATGCCCGAGGCAGGATTCGAACCTGCGACCGTAGCAGTCGCACGGTTCCGGACTGCGCGCCTAGGACCGCGAGACCACCGCGGCCGGCCCTCATTTCTCGTGAGAAAATAATTTATCAGCTACCATAAGTTCGTAGTTTCTTTGAAGCTTCGTTAGTAATGCAGATCATTGTGTTATTATCTTTTACATAAACGTGACAATATACTCTGCAGCGTGGACACAACAGCACCGTACGTTAAAACGTGAATAGAAAGACAAGTTTACGTTTTGACAAACAGTGATGTTCATGTGTGTAAGCCACAAATGTATATTACCATGTTTGTATGTTTTGTGGCCAATAACTTACATCCATGTCTGGTTGATCTGGTTGTAAAGCAAGACTTACGTACATGGATTATTTGGTAACCTGTAAGCTGTCCGAAACTAATAAATAAATAAATAAATAAATAAATAAAACGTCTTACGCAACTTAGGATGATTCCTCTAACAGTTACTGTAATCACATAAAAGTTGCAGACTTGCTTCAGACCGAGAGTGACAGTGATACAGATATATTTATAGATTATAAGAAAACACTACATTCATTGCTTGTTAGAAAATTATAACTACCATATACCGTATTAGCATGTGTGTGTTCGGAAGAGGTAAAAAAATCGTAATTTTCCAGTATCACTGTTTAACCACCGTAGGCTGTCAGTTTTATTCCTTTTAATATATTGTGCATATAAGGAATAAAACTGACGACCAGTAGTAGTTCCAATTAAGGTGCACTGGCACCGTGGGTGCCTACGTAAACAAGTTAAAAATGTCACAGTCATGCCGAATTGGTCCTTGAAGGATTTGCCGCTATTGATGTTCAGAGACGGTATTCAATATGCCCTGCGATGAATATCGCCCTAGAAATGTTGCTGAAAGCCTCGTGCGTTAGCATTAATACACGACCGGCATCTGCGTGTTGACGATTATCTTAAATTTTATTTATGGATTCTTCCGTTACTTCTTGATAGATCAATTCCATATTTATGCTTGAATAACAAGTACACTCATTTTTTCTGTTGATTTTTGTTTATTTCAAACAAGTTTTCGGCTTATTAGACCACCTTCAGGAAACTACGGATTCAGTCAGTTGTTTGCTGAAGAAAAAATGGCTCTGAGCACTCTGGGACTTAATATCTGAAGTCATCAGTCCCCTAGACTTAGAACTACTGAAACCTAACTAACCTAAGGACTTCACACATATCCATGCCCGCGGCAGGATTCGAACCTGCGACCGTAGCAGCAGTGCGGTTCCGGACAAAAACGCCTAAAACTGCTCGGCCACAGAAGCCGGCGTTTGCTGAAGATGCCATAACAAGCCGAAAACTAGTCTGAAATAAACAAGAACCAGCTTAACAGAAACAGTGTACTTGTTATTCAACCTTAAATATTATTTTCAAAACAACTAGATGTTACACGAGTAATTATAGCTGCAGCTTCATCCAGAAGGGCAACCATCTCTTTAGGAGCGTCTGTCTGTGACTCTAACACAAATTTTATTACACTACAATTTGAACACCATCTCGGACTATCGGTAACGATAAAACCTTCCTGGACCACTAGCGGGAAAACGGTACTACTGTAACATTTTTGTCACATAAAAAGTCTGTTTTTTTTCCCTTACCTCCTCTGAACCCAACAGTATTTTGTATCTGTATTAGTGCTTCTCAAGACGTGTGCAATGTCTTACCACAGCACCGCCTAGCTCTATACCAATCATTTAAGACATCCCAAATAAAATGCTCGGCTATTTAGCTATCTAGAACACTTTCTACGAGGCTATAACGAAACTTCTTTTCAAGTCTCGATCCAGAGAAACGATGAAAACAATTCTTCCTATCCATTCTCCACGGTTCCTCGTTTGTCACTTCATTTTCTCATGTGATCCGGTTCTTCCGTCATTTCTTACCAGGAAGGACATTGCAGTCTAGATCTTCCTCTTCCTCTCCTCCCTTGAATCATTCTGCCCGCCACATTAATTACGAGTAGAAAACTATTGTGTCGTTACAGATAGCCAGTTAATGGTCTTTTCTTTTCCGCACTGCTGACATTAAAGATCTTTTTCCACCTATCTCATTTGTGAGCTTTGCTCTCCATAATATCTTTTTCACCTCTCCATCACTGCGTTTCAAATGCCTCTAGACGTCTCTAGTTACAAGCACCAATACTCCACATTCCAGACAGTGAGCATTATAATTTTTTTTGTTTATATATTTAGGTTCCTTGGCGTAATCAGAACATATTTTCTATAATCAGCTGCCTTTCCCTGTGCAGTTTTGCTCCGTATGTCGGCTCAATCTTTGTCATATGAGGTGATTTCACGTCCTGAGAAGTAAACTTCCTGGCTGTCATATCATTAGCTCTAATGATGTGAAATTATTTGGTTCCAGAGACCTTTCCAGTCTTAAACCGGTCTCAGTGGTTAGCGCGTCTGCTTGGTGAGCGGAAGACGTGGGTTGCAACCCCGGCTTTGGCACGAATTTTCATTCGTTGCTTCAGTCTGCATATCGGCCTATACATTATTAACTCTAATGTACTGCGGTATGTTGGCTCTTTTAACGCGTCATGTCTCTCTTATTTGCATTAATTTTCATAATATATTTCTCTTTCAAGATCCTGTTCATTCATGCTAACGTCTTTTGCAATTTTTCTTCGATTTTTCTTAAAGAGAGCTATGTCGTTAGAAAATCTTCTGACTTTTTCTTCCGCTCGATCACACTCTATCCATTCTATATTCTTTCTCTACTCCTCAACACCTCAGTACCTGTTTGAACAGCACTTGTGACAAGTTTCGGTACATACGCCTCTTGCGCTTCTCCATTTGTGTGTGTGATGCCACTTCGGTTTCTATACATTTCATATACCATTCACCTGTCCCTGATATCTACTATTATACTGTACATAATGCTCATTACCATGTTCAACTTAACGTTAACGAGCGCTTTTTCTTAATGCACGATTCTCATAAGTAATTGTTTTCCTATGATCAGTATTTTGTCTGTAGCGTGTCATAACTAAGTTATCCTGTGCCTTCGTTCTATCTAAATTCCAATTGGTGTTCAGTTACATTTGAGTTGTCATTTATTGTACCATCGGATATTTCTCGAACCTCTTGTTCTAATAGCTTTTTGTGGTTTTTCTCAACTCTGTCTTGTTATAGTTCTCTGATATTTTATCTTCATAAAAAATCGAAAGGTAACAGAATCTTAATTTCACGGCATGTTCATCGTTTCGTGTAGAGGTTTGATGACTTTGTAAACTGTTCTGTAAGTTCGTGTACATTATATGTACAGGATATGAGGCTACGTGTGCTGTTGAAGCAATCGATATGATAGTGGCCAATTCGTCAAGCGAAACGAATTTAATTTACGTCATTTGGTGATGTCAAATATTACCAATTATGCGCAATTTATGCTCCTCCTCGTCATTCACGGAGCATAGGTGCATAATTTATTTTTAATTTCGTTATTAGCATCGCTTTTTTGGGTCAGTATTCTTCTGAACGAACGAATTTCTCTCCTGGCGCAAACTTTTCATCTCAGAGCAGCACTGGTACTCAAAGCTCTCAATTGTTTGTTGGCAATATTTCAGTCCCTGTCTTCCCCCTACTGTTTTTACCTCCTGCGACTCGCTCTAGTGCCAGGCTCAGAAGGTATTGTTAGTTTTTTCCATACATGGTGATCAAGCTGCTCTCTACCCAAGGATTTTATGTACAAGGATTTTATGTAACCGGCATCGCCTTGAAATACCACACGCAAGATTTTCTTATTCTCTCGCTCATTAAGCGCAAACTACTACTTCTGCAGAAAATTGAACACAATTTTTTGTTGAAAATTTAATTTACTTACATTTTTTATAGAGACAGCATTTTCCGGAGTATTGAAGAAAAACGTACAAAAGCGACCTTGAAATGCGTTTTTCTTAATTAACGCGAAAACCATGGTCTCCATCGGAAACGTATCCCAGAACAAAATTGAACTACATTAAATTTCCTATGAAAGGGTCCTGTTCATTTTTTTCAGTGGGACTAATAGTTTGCAAATAGTGAGAGTTTTTTGAAGGCTTTAGGGATCGCATAAGACCTATCGGTAGCGGCCGGTGGCGGACGCGAATTGGAAGGGCTTACGATGTTTGCGAGTAGTATCCTTGGTGTGGACGCGGGCATACAGCCTACAGATCTCTGCAGCCAGGCTGCTACACGCAGACCGTAAGCGTATTGTGAAGATTATCACACCGTCAGCTATGCAGTGTAGAAATGTAAATATTAAATTGTATTTTATTTTAGCAGTTATAAGTAGGCTGTTTATATGTGTCTATGTTGGCAGCGGTATGTAGCGCTCTGCATTAATAACTATGAGAGCGCTGTGCCCACTCTGTAAGAGACTCTGTGGCTGGTCAGTCTAGCAGTTGGATGATAACAGTCAGCGGTGGTGGAGGTTGGAAGTGAGCAGTCAGCATTGATGGAGGTTAGAGGTTAACACTTAGCAGTGTTGGAGGTTCGCTGTATTAGCGCGAGCGGACGGTCTGAATGTGTATCCCACATGGAGATTTATTACTGATGATTATATGATTTTTTGAACTGGTTGTCACTTGATTAAGGTAAAATCTGCTAAATACATTGTTTGCTGTGCAACAAAATCTTACCTTTGCCAATCACATGCCTATTAGTAGTTGGAGCCTTCACTGGTATGGGTTATTGTTAGGATTTCTTCTATTTCAGCACCATTCCTTTGTATTAATTATTTGAAGTCAAGTTATTATTTTTTTGAGCAGTCAGATCACGTTTCCGTTGAATATTGTGGGTAGTTAATGAATAGGAAAAGTTTGAGTTCTGTTATTTAGGGCAGCTTCTGTAGGTCAGAACTGAAATGATAAAGACTAGCAAAGAGACACTTGCATTCAATCTCACTCAGCAGTTTAAGTAAAAAATCTTTGTTAAGAAGTTTCACATTATAGTCAGTCATGTAATCAGTTATAGCGAAATTAAAGAGAACACATAAACAACTGTGTTTGTTTCATTGTTTTACTCCTTAAGGAACGAAAGCTTCTGTCAACATGAGACATGTTTCCCGTCGATCGCCCTGGAGTGTAGGATACTGTTTGAGCTGTGGCATAGAAATTTAATAACTTGGGGAAAGGCAGTTACTACAAAAAGGCACACGCATATTAAATGAATGTTTTATGAATGACGGAAGTTTTTGAAACGTAGGATTAGTCTCGTAAGTCTGTTAGTAATTTTCTGTTATAAACACCCACTGCAGTTCAAAAATCAGTATCCTTATCAAAATAAAATGTTAGAGGTGGCTGGCTACAGACAGAAGAAGTAGGCGTCTTCCAGACCCACGCTTATGTCCCCTTTCGAACTGTGTCCAGTACTGGAATAACGTTGTGTAACAACAAGTGGAATTCTTTGTTGTACTTCACAGTGATTACTAACTGTCTGATACAATGTACGCTTGCGGTACACGCACTAATACCTGAAAATGGAGTCAATGTGAACTCAGGCGGTCTAACCCTCAGAGATAACTGCAAGCGTGATTGTTTAGTCACCCACCGATAGTGTGCACCAGTATGATACTGCGTGTGCATAAGACAATTCCTTCCAGGTTTTAAACTTCCTGGCAAATTAGAATCCGGACCGGGAGCTTAACGTTTCGCGTCCGAGTGCTCTGTCGACTGAGCACGACTCTCAACCACCACTCGCAGCTGCACTTCCGCCTGTTTTTACTCTGCCAGGATGTTTCAAATCAGCGCACATTCTGTGCAGAGTGGAAGTTCATTCTGAAAATTCCTTCTAGATTCTTAACCTTTTTATGTAAGTGTATAGACTGAATCGGCGAACGCGTATGTGGCACCTGCTTCTGCGCAGGCATAGTCGGTATCTGAAGCACTACACACCACTATTGGTAAATAATATTAACACAGAAAAATTAGAAACAGAATTTCATTACGGATTTACTTCAACAAGTTCCCCAAACCGATAGCGATAGGAAAGGATATGCACCACGGTTACTGGAATACACAGCAGACGTAACATGTGGTGTGTGTGTAGCAGCAAACTGCGGTCCCCGCCGCCGCTCAGCATTCTGACAGTCCCATGTCCCGTTGTGCTGCTACAGCGTCTTCTTCAATGAATACAAGGTCGTGTATGAAGGGCTTATTTCAATAGTGGCACAAGTCCACTTTTGTTCATTGTGAGATATAGAGTCCTAAAGGTAAATGAGCGCTGAAAAGTCTGCAGTTGAGATACCAGAAATATTCAAGCATATGGCTTCTTGCTAGAGATGAACCTTTCTTTCCGTTTGTTTGGATCATTAATTTCAGAAGCATTATAGGCAAAAATATGGAGGTAATGGACTTGTACCGCTATTGAAACAACCTTCATATGTGAGTGTGAGTTTCTCGTTGGTTGGTTATCAGTGTATTGATTTGTCACAGCAAGTTTTAAATTGTTTTCAGTGAAAAATGATGGTTTTCAGTACTATCGCTTGGTGTACTAACCACTCCAGATAACGCAAAAGGTTAGGAATTAATTTTCGTGTATTTCCTGAGAGCAATGAAATTAAACAAAAGTCGATAAATAATTGTGGACGTGCCATTTCGTTTTCAGTTTCTAATGCTTGTGGATACTCTCATCCTCCAGAAATGAGAACGACGCTGCCACAACGAAGAGGAAGATGTTTTACACCTAAATATATTACCAAAAAATAGAGAAACTACTTGTAGAGAAAGCATTAACTACAGAAACAAACGAAGCCGTAATTACGACCGTGCTCATTTGTGCTAATAATGAGGAATTATGGAAAATGAAATATAAGAGCTTAAGAAAAAGAAAACGGATTTCTTGTCTCGTTTCACTAATATAATGCTCAGTTACTTAAAATAAAAACTTTTTCAGAAACATTTAATGATTCTTTTTCCTTCAGCAAGTGGATATGAAAGAATAGTATACTAATTGGTCATCTGCAAGAGTTGCGACTTTAGATTGTCTTAAAAAGCATTATGAAAAATGCACATCTATTTGTTTATTTATCCAACAAGCAATTAACAATGAAATGTACTATTACATGAACAATCGTTACTGCATTCACAGTTATGAAAATAACTAAACACATGAGTGAGGAACGGAGAAACGAGAGGATCAACGGTACGGTCACCGTTCACAAGACATCCACATGTGACCCCGCAGTGTGATCCAGCAACCGTTATCAACACCAGAGCTTCTCCAACTTCCTCCATCGTGCCCCCTTCTCGCCTTCTCAAACATAAATTATTTTGCCGCCCCCGCCCGCCACCTTACCCCCGCGCTCCTACTTTTTTTCCTTCGTAATTACTTCTCAAAATTGGCACAAAAGCAACCCACTATTTACTTCTATAGTTACTTACTGCAACTATGAGTTACAACATCAATAATGATAAGAATAGTAATAATATTATTATAATAATTAGAGAGGACATCAGAGTTACACTTTTCTTAATTATCATCCATTTCTACCATTAAAAGGCGCTGAAAGTTAACAATCACAACTAGTTCATAAATAATAAAAATGAACTGAGAAAACATATTATTCCACTACATATTTATATTAAATTTGTTCACGTATTAACTAGTTGGTTAAAGTTTAACTTTTTCCATCGATATTGCTTTTAATTCTTGTAGAATGTTTTAATATTTGAAAGATCATAGCATACAAATGACGATAGACAATAGGCAACATTTAAATTCCAATTTAAAAACTGTTATATTCAAACTAATCAATCTTGAATATGCGAAAACAGCAGTTCCAGTCTTGGCCGAACCTCTCAAACAGCAACTCACAGATCGCCTTCCAGCTGCAGTCTAGATCGATGTTTCGGCTCTGTCAGCGTCAGTGCGGAAGATGTTGATTCACACAAGTAAGTTGATGTCCACTGCATTTCTTGCTAAGCTGGGATATTTATTCCGAGTCTTGAGAGTTCTATTAGTTCCTCGCGTTCTGCTGCTGGCAAATCGTCTGTTATAATCGTATCGAACGGTTTGTCGGACCAGTCACACGCGCATTAAGGTTCTGGAGAGTTATCGTCGAATTTTAGACTAAGTTTTTCGTGTTGTACTACGCCAGTTCTAATAGAAAGATTAGAAAGAAGGTATTACTATTTCAACAGTTAAGCTATACGAGAAGATTATTCAGATTGACAGAAACCTCGGGCAAGTAACACAGTATTAGAAGCCATTTTTCATTCAGATACAGAATCGAGAATGTAAGACTGCTGTTCAATAAGAAAAGACGAATTACCACGTTCAGCTCTACAACACAACGAAACACTTTGCCACGAAACGAAGATCACATCTCAATGTGTAATATACGCTAATCATGAGTAGAATCCACCTTCATGCAAAGAATGGAAAATATCTTGCTGTTTAAATCTTGTACTTTCACAAAATTTACAGCAGTGGCTGCACTGTTCATCAATTAATTGATTTCCGGTTGTACTACTTTAGAAGCCAATGCCCCTGTATATCATGCATTGTGTGAATTTTGCAGAAGGAGAAAGATTATCCCTACTTGCCATGAACACCTTTTTAGATCCTGTAAATACTGCCGCACCATCTTTTTATATACCAGCACAATTTGTCCATGACAGATTGTTGTCAATAAAAATGGAATTCACAAGAAAGAAAATATCTTCGCCTGCAGCCCTCCCTTCCAAAGCTTCACATAATATAACGTCCTGGAGCAATGCATTGTCATAACAGTAGCGTGCAAAAACAAGAAATTAGGAGGGAAGGTTTCCCTTATCAGTACTGTCACCAAGTTGCAGGGCGAAGTTAGGCTAGCATGAAGACACGGTAACAACTGATTTTTTCATCTGTGTGGATAAACCACGAGCCACGGCATCGACTCCAGACGTTCAGCAAACCTTTCTTCACGCATGATTTCGCAAATTTTGACGGCTACGGGATGAAGTAATTTCATACCAACAATATGTGATGCTGTGGAATTTGCAATTAAGTAGGATACCTCCTATGATGCTCTTAGGGCTTGCTTAGGAACTGATGTCTATTTTTTGAAGAATCTGACATTTTCTTCTCAGTTGTTGCTCATGGAGCTTAAAAAATAGATAGGTTCATTTACACGCTTTGCATGATTGTCTGTAGTTTTATAGGCTTCGAGCTATCGCTGACAAAGAACACATTACGATTTTTCCTCATTGAAGACACTGCTGGTAAATCCTAATGTCAGATGATCAACTTGATATTTACGCACTTACGCACAATTTTGCGTTTAGAACTAAAGTTGCTGATAGAAACAGGGGAACAAGCAGAAGAAGAATGTACTTTGATTAAATCGATTCTTTTTCCTGAATGGCAGAACTTGTTAACTACTTCCACTGAACACGCACTAGAATTAGACTTCTAGGTAACTCACCACCTTTCAACTGACTCCAGAAGCCTGACTGGAATCAGGGGGACCGTCACAATGGCAGTGATTAACAATTTATTCTTGTAGCCGCTGTTCAAAGGAAGTGGCCGGTCATATGGTCAAGCGGATTATTGTCATGTGTGGTTCGTACCTGTTTGGTAAATAGCTAACCATTCTGGTGTTCGGTGACAGGGGCTGTGTAATGAAACATTAGTCGTGGCTTTCTCAGCATTCCTGTTCACAGGATATACTGGTCAGTCCTTGTGGAATAAGGCAGCAAATTAATGATGAGGGAGTTTCCTAACTTGCTTCATGGAGGTAAGAATCTGACACTGGCAACACATGTTCACCGGAAATCTTTTTCTTACATAATGTGAAATATAAATACTTCAGTGAAAGCCGTCGGTCCGTCCCCCACGATGCAACCGCCCCCCCCCCCCCCATTTTTAGAACGGCTGATGTATAGCATACAGGCGTCGACAGACGCTTGAGACGTCCATAGCTGGCTCCGAATACAATGGTGCCTTCTAGAGTTGGCGCGCTTCGCATAAGACAGGGCATTAAATGAAATGCTTCGAGGCATGCTGCAACGCTCTGCTGTCGAACGAAATGCCGTCTCTGTGATCGACCTTCGATAATCTGCCCCTACACAACTCCCCCAATTAACGAGTATTAGCATTGTCTCTAATTACCATTCCCACAACGCGTAACTTAGGTACCGTTAACTCGCCTCCTCCCTCTCAACTGTGGCACGGTAGAAAGAGTGAGTGAGTGAGAGAGAGAGAGAGAGAGAGAGCTACCTACCGCCGTGACGTGGGGCATTACCCGGCAGATATTGCTATCGCTATTTGCGAGGTTCATTTGTCGAATTACGCCCGGCGCCGCAATTAAATACAGGCGGCGGCTCTCTCCAGAGCCCCTGTATTGCCCCAGATTATCAGGCAGGCGAGCTGCCCCTCTAATCAAACCGGCGTGAAGCGGCGAATTATACCCCATCGAGCAGCTCCCGTTATTTATGGAATAAAGCCGTTCAAAACAATATGCTAGGAAAGCGCTTATACGTAACTCGACGCGTTTTCACAGTGCCGCACTGTCAGTAAAGTGGAAAACTCCTGTCTGTAAGAGTGATTCTGCAAAAGTGTAATCTGTTGACCTCGTGACTAGCCGTGCTGCTCCATATTGCACAAGGCGATTCACAATTACGTCCAGAATTTCAGAACTACAAGGCATATAGAAATGTGACACATGTCAGTGGACAGAGCATCTATCCAAATTTCGATTCGTCATGTGCGCCGTGGAGTGGTTGCAGAGCGCATCAATAGGGACAGTTGGGTCACAACACGTTGAGTAGCGCCGCTTTGGCAACAGAGGTGCCGCAGTGCTGAGCGCAGCAGCAGGTTTCCCCCACTGCAAGTGCCCGACACGCTGTCGGAGCGGGAGAAGCGGGGATTGAAGACAAATTGTGGGCGTGCTGCGTTTAAATGGCAGTGCAGTCGCACTGCATACAACTTTGTCTTATATTTCACAGTCCTCAAACGACATAGATCACCAAAAATCAGTATTATTAGTTTTACTACGCAGACGACATAATGTTATTTTTGTCTGCTACAAACTATCAGCATATGGACCGGTTCTAGACAATTTCAAAGATTTTCGCACATAGGTTCTCATGTAATCTTTTTTCGCTTCACAATCAAGAAAAGGTCTCTCACACACATGTGGTGATCGAAAAATTGCAGCACTTTTGCAATTTTGTTATAGAGACATGAAAACTCAGCCTGAGGGAAACAATATAAATATCCTTGAAGGTTTTAACGTGAAATGATCTGTCTTTTTACACTGCAGATAGACGATCAATGCAGGGGGGCGCTTTCAGCTGAAATGGCAAATGACCTAGAAAACAGTTCGGAACAGATGTGAGAATGGCAGTGTCCTCAAAATGTTTCAAAACTATCCTTGTAATAATTTAAAGGGAACAAGGAACTTTTCAAACCTTATGTTTTCTTTAACGCCACTGAGCTTAGAGAACTAGACTGTGTTCGTCAGGATTTTACCCATCTACAATGAAATTTCCTTTTTAAATGCATCCTCATCAAATCAGCAAAAATTTGTTTCTGCCATTGCAATATCTTACTGTAAGTCCACCTAAAATGTGGGTTTTTTAATCCGTTACAGGTGTCTGACTTTCTTTCCTGCACGCATTATTCCTTCATAAATTCAACAATAGCGCGTTTTAAATCGAAAAATCGATCCAGGCATGCCACTTGACTTACGCAACGTACTTTGCAGTAATATATAAAGTATTATACTCTTTATTCATTTCTATAGAAACTGTTGCTTCTTCAGAAACGCTTTCCTTGCCATTGCCAGTCTACATTTGATATCCCCTCTACTTCGACCAGCATCAGTTATTTTGTTCCCCAAACAGCAAAACTCCTTTACTACTTTAAGTGTCTCATTTCCTAATCTAATTCCCTCAGCATCACCTGACTTAATCTGACACATTCCATAATCCTCGTTTTGATTTTGTTGATGTTCATCTTCTATCCTCCTTTCAAGACACTGTCCATTCCATTCAACTGCTCTTCCAAGTCCTTTGCTGTCTCTGCCAGAATTACAATGTCATCGGCGAACCTCAAAGTTTTTATTTCTTCTCCATGGATTTTAATACCTACTCCGAAATTTTCTTTTGTTTCCTTTACTGCTTGCTCAGTATACAGATTGAATAACATCGGGGAGAGGCTACAACCCTGTCTCACTCCCTTCCCAATCACTGCTTCCCTTTCATGTCCCTCGACTCTTATAACTGCCATCTGGTTTCTGTACAAATTGTAAATAGCCTTTCGCTCCCTGTATTTTACCCCTGCCACCTTTAGAATTTGAAAGAGAGTATTCCAGTCAACATTGTCAAAAGCTTTCTCTAAGTCTAAGAAACGTAGGTTTGCCTTTCCTTAATCTTTCTTCAAAGATAAGTCGTAAGGTCAGTATTGCCTCACGTGTTCCAGTATTTCTAATGAATCCAAACTGATCTTCCCCAGGTCGGCTTCTACTAGTTTTCCCATTCGTCTGTAAAGAATTCGTGTTAGTATTTTGCAGCTGTGGCTTATTACACTGATAGTTCGGTAATTTTCACATCTGTCAACACCTGCTTCCTTTGGGATTGGAATTATTATATTCTTCATTAAGTCTGAGGGAATTTTGCCTGTCTCATACATCTTGCTCACCAGATGGGAGAGTTTTGTCAGGACTGGCTCTCCCAAGGCTATCTGTAGTTCTAATGGAATGTTGTCTACTCCCAGGGCCTTGTTTCGACTTAAGTCTTTCAGTGCTCTGTCGAACTCATCACGCAGTATTGTATCTCCCATTTCATCTTCATCTACATCCTCTTCCATTTCCATAATATTGTCCTCAAGTACATCGCCCTTGTATAGACCCTCTATATACTCCTTCCACCTTTCTGCTTTCCCTTCTTTGCTTAGAACTGGGTTTCCATCTGAGCTCTTGATGTTCATACAAGTAGTTCTCTTATCTCGAAAAGTCTCTTTAATTTTCCTGTAGGCAGTATCTATCTTACCCCTACTGAGATAAGCCTCTACATCCTTACATTTATCCTCTAGCCATCCCTGCTTAGCCATTTTGCACTTCCTGTCGATCTCACTTTTGTGGCGTTTGTATTCCTTTTTGCCTGCTTCATTTACTGCATTTTTATATTTTCTCCTTTCATCAATTAAATTCAATATTTCTTCTGTTACCCAAGGATTTCTAGCAACCCTCGTCTTTTTACCTACTTTATCCTCTGCTGCCTTCACTACTTCATCCCTCAGAGCTACCCATTCTTCTTCAGCTGTGTTTCTTTCCCCCATTGCTGCCAATTGTTCCCTTATGCTCTCCCTGAAACTCTGTACAACCTCTGGTTCTTTCAGCTTATCCAGATCCCATGTCCTTAAATTCCCACCTTTTTGCAGTTTCTTCAGTTTTAACCTACAGGTCATAACCAATAGATTGTGGTCAGAGTCCACATCTGCTCCTGGAAATGTCTTACAATTTAACACCTGATTCCTAAATCTCTGTCTTACCATTATATAATCTATCTGATACCTTTTAGTATCTCCAGGGGTCTTCCATGTATACAACCTTCTTTCATGATTCTTAAACCAAGTGTTAGCTATGATTAAGTTATGCTCTGTGCAAAATTCTACCAGGCGCCTTCCTCTGTCGTTTCTTAGCCCCAATCTAGTTTCCTTCTCTCCCTTTTCCTACACTTGAATTCCAATCACCCATGACTATTAAATTTTCGTCTCCCTTCACTATCTGAATAATTTCTTTTATTTCATCATTCATTTCTTCTATTGCTTCGTCATATGCAGAGGTAGTTGGCATATAAACTTGTACTACTGTAGTAGGTGTGGGCTTCGTATATATCTTGGCCACAATAATGCGTTCACTATGTTGTTTGTAGTAGCTTACCCGCTTTCCTATTTTCCTATTCATTATTAAACCTACTCCTGCATTACCCCTATATGATTTTGTGTTTATAACCCCGTAGTCTTGTTCCTCCTGCCACCGAACTTCACTAATTCCCACTATATCTAACTTTAATCTATCCATTTCCATTTTTAAATTTTCTAACCTACCTGCCCGATTAAGGGATCTGACATTCCACGCTCCGATCCGTAGAATGCCAGTTTTCTTTCTCCTGATAACGACATCCTCCTGAGTAGTCCCTGCCCGGAGATCCGAATTGGGGACTATTTTACCTCCGGTATATTTTACCCAAGAGGACGCCATCATCATTTAATCATACAGTAAAGCTGCATGCCCTCGGGAAAAATTACGGCCGTAGTTTCCCCTTCCTTCCTTTCAGCCGTTCGCAGTACCAGCACAGCAAGGCCGTTTTGGGTATTGTTACAAGGCCAGATCAGTCAATCATCCAGACTGTTGCCCTTGCAACTACTGAAAAGGCTGCTGCCCCTCTTCAGGAACCACACGTTTGTCTGGCCTCTCAACAGATACCCCTCCGTTGTGGTTGCACCTACGGTACGGCCATCTGTATCGCTGATGCACGGAAGCCTCCCCACAAACGGCAAGGTCCATGGTTCATCGGGCGAATAGCTTGAGTAAACAGCGCTGACACAACGGTTCTGCCGAACTGAAGGCAGCTGTGCTCACAAAGAAATGCCATATCCCAATACCAAATGAAATGACGTGCTGCGGCGGACGCTTCCGAGTTGTCCATACAGGCCTAGCCTTGCACTGCACGCGGCCAGCACGCACACCCGGATCACGTGAGGTGTGGCACGCCGTGGCCAACCCTGGGTCGTTCGCTCCGTGTTCTCACATCAAGTTAGATTGTGCGTGTAGACAGACGGCCAAATGAGCATGCAGCCAAAGCGGGCTGCAGTCATAATTGCATCAGCAACACTGCTTTGACTTTGTCGCGTCACAAACTGTGCCCATATTGACCACCCGTAAAGTGAATTAAAAACTTGGAGAAACGATATGTCCATTGATACGTATCTACTTTTTGTATGTTTTGTAGTTTTCACACAGTTGCCTCCTGAAATCTCGGAGGTAGTAACGAGTAAGGCGTAGTCTCTGATTTTCACACTTGCATCAAGTAAATGAATACAAAGTGTTGATGGTATCTTTATTTGGATAATGAGATTTGCAGCCATTATTACTTCCTAACAGTTTCAGCATCTTGAGGTTCATCTACATCTATACTCTGCAAGGCCCCCTACAATATGCAGCGGAGGGTATTTGTGGTACCGGCCGGCCTTGGTGGTCGAGAGTAGTTCATCCCACATTTGTCTCGCAGTATCACCAAGGAGAGAAACTCAAAGTAATAAGAGCTCATATAGAGCTTTACCGACAGTTATTTTTCATACGCGCCATTCGTGAATGGAACTGGGATATTAAGGGTGGGGAGAGATTGGTACCACAAATGGTTCAAATGGTTCTGAGCACTATGGGACTTAACATCTGTGGTCATCAGTCCCCTAGAACTTAGAACTACTTAAACCTAACTAACCTAAGGACATCACACACACCCATGCCCGAGGCAGGATTCGAACCTGCGACCGTAGCAGTCGCGCGGTTCCGGAGTGAGCGCCTAGAACCGCTACTACAATGAGTACTTAACTCTGAAACGGAAAGTGTGTTGTTTTGAATTTTTCTGCCAGATTTAAACTATTTGTTGAACAGGGAGTTCTATTCCATCTATGGAAGTTTGGACAGTAGGAGAGAGATACTGCAGAGTTGAAGTTAAGGATAGCCATACCTGCATAATTCAATTGGTTAGAGAATCGGCCGTGTTCGAAACCAATCCGCTGCACAATTTTAATATCAGGAAATTGCAACACTAATGGTAAATTCCAAATTTTTTTAGAAGAGTTCTCGACCTGACTGTCAGTGTTTTGTCTTTTTATTTACAATGTTGCAGGTACTGGATCAAGGTGTGTCTTTTGAAAACTGCCGCTGTAAGATGTTCTGATATGCCATTAGCACACAATTTGTATACTGCAAAATGAATTAAACAAATTGTTTGTTTGAACGTGGACCAATAATGTGTTTTTACTTTCGCTGCCTTGGCTTTCCAGAACATTGGAAATGACACCTTTACTCGTCTTGCACTTGAGGTTTGTTTCACAATTCTCAACATACCCACTGTAGTCGGAGACGAAACGTTAATAAACAGATTTGTGCCCAGAAGTTTATTAGAAATAAAAAATGGATATATTTATGAATGTCACTTACATACTTGTTATTGAATTAATACTTGTTTTACAGTACATTTTTGCGGATACTTGGAGTTCTGCTGAGTGACATGTCTAGTACAGGGAAGAGTGCACTTTTTCCCTTTGAGTACCTGCCTATGATCAATATTGCCAACCTCAGAAACGCATGTGCTTAATCAGCGTGGCGTGGCAGGGGTAATGCGTTCAGGGTCCCCACAGTTTACGGCCCTTGGCAGCTGTACAACGATCGTCCATTAGGCACAGATACAGAGCTGGCTATCTCCAACGCCATCACGTGGATCCCCGAGTTTATCTCAACGTTGGATTTTCACATGTTAAAGAGCTTCTGCGAAGCTGCAGTTAGATTTTACAACACTGTCTGAGACTACTTGTCAGTATTATCACTCAGATAAACTGAGTTTTCGAGGAATGACGGCATATTAGATTTGACATCGCATGTGCATAAATGCCTAGTAATTTATTAATATACGACTCTGTCAGTAATATGATCGAAAATTGTTTCTGTGTCATTCTAAAACCGATAATACAGCATTAACTGTACGATTGCTGAATAAACCTTGTTTTCAAAAATAACCAGTTTCACGACAGACATATTCATCGTGACACGGTCTTCCTTTATAAAGAATGTCCGTGAAATTCTGAAAATTAAGGCAGAACCGCCGGTTGATTTCTGCTTTGAGTTGAGGGCGCGGATGGTGGAGCACTGCTGACGGATGACGCAGATGGTTTCTGAGTTCCGACTCGACACTGTGCTTCACATACGTCGCGGAGGTTGTCGCTGAGATAGAATTTGCTTAAAGAATCCTGTCGGCTGTGAACGGTCAGTGCCTGTACACTACACCCTCGAAGAAATGTAAACATTGAAAAGTTTTTCTTTTCGTCGACTCGATACCGATATTCTCCGCAAGCGTATGCCGTTTAGGAGACTTGAATGGAAAAAAAACACAAATCTGAGATCGAAAACGAGTGCTGGTGTCACGTTCTGGTGAACCGGAGCAGCGAAATCGGACGATGTGGGGAAAGCAGTACGGAGTTGGTCGACCCACTTCATCGGCCTGCTCTGCGCGGTTATCGGCCGGTTGCGTCCAATTTTACGCCGTTTCCTGTCACGAAAACACTTTTGGCGACGCACTTGGTGGCGTCTCGCGACACGGAGTAATTGGCTTTCGCCGATAGTAATTAGCGTGCTAACAGGGCCCGCCGGCCGGCTCCACGTTGCGCCGCCATACCAGTTACTGGCGAGACGCGCGGCAGAGTTCTGCGTCCGACGTGCTACCGACATTCTCTGCTGCTGTCTACGAGACACTCATCGCTCTCTTCCTGTCCATTACATTTTATATTCCTAATTTCTTCATTACTTTTGTACAGACATACTAATTATTTGAATCACCCCTGTGTGACAGACCAGAGATTTTCTGAGCTACAGGACCCAGTAACTTGTCCTGTGCAGAGACTGTCTCTGATGGAGGCAACGATAACGTAAGGAGTGTTCCCGGGCAGTGTGGCAGGATTACCTCTGTTCCTTGTGTACATAATCTAAATTTTCGGTGGTTGGATGATTATTTGCCAAAGAAAACACGCACTGAACAGTGCTTTTGAACGGCTGGAGTGTAACATAGATGTAAGATAGTACGGTGTGGTCCTCACGCGTTTTCGAGGAGTCCAAGTTCAGTGCTTTACATGCCTCCTTAATGCCAGATGAGAGGCGGCTACTCCCCAGCAGACTAAGGTAGCAGAGTAGACATCTGCTCATAATGTGTTCAGGATCACCTGGTTTCATTCGACTATATTTTTGTACTCTTACCAGTGGCAATCAATTACCAAAGCAACACTTTTTTTCTCTCGGCCAGTGTAGGTTCAAGAAATGCACAATTTGCTGCGGTACATCGTGGTATATACCCACTTCATCAGCTACTAATTACCAATAGATGGCGGTGATACACATAGCCTTAAAAATGGCCGTTGTAGCGGAGGTGTGTTCCAAGCAAGGAGCTAATTTCTTTTGGCGGGAGATGAGAGCGTCACAGATATTCATAGACGCTTGGAGAATGTCTGTGGAGAGCTGGCAGTGAACAGAAGCAAGGTGAATCGTTGGGCGAGGCGTCTGTTATCCTCGCAACAAGATCGGTCAAACCTGTCGGATCTCTGGTCTGCCGGCCGGCTGCACGCACCCGTCACTTCTGCAATGCTGGAACTTGCAGACACTCTCAGTCGAGATGAATACACCACCGCTCTGCACAACTGCACTTCTGTGTTGGCAGTGGCGACGCAGTCTTACACCAGTCAGGGTACGCAAATGCCTGTTCCTGCTGGGTTCTTCGCCTACAGCCCGGATCTTCATGAAATTGACGCAATTAAGGATGTACTCCTAGGGCGGCATTTTGTGGATGATGGAAAGGTTACTGATGCAGCGAGACGTTGGCTCCGGCGTCGACCAGTAGAGTGCGTACACGCCCTCTCAGTAAGGTGGCGTAAGGCCCTCGCGTTGAACGGAAATTATATTTGAAAAATAAGGCTTTGTAAAGAAGGGGAATAGTGTGGTGTATTGGGATACTGAATGAAACCAACTTGTTTTCAGTAAAAAAAAAAATGTGTTACATTACGTACTGCTTCTTGTAACTTACTTTTGTTCATATTCAGATCATAATCTCTTTTTGAGACGTTCCATTCCGTTCAACTGTTCTTTCAGTTCCTTTACCATCTCCGACAGAATTAAAATGTCATTGGCAAACCTAAAAGTTTTTATTTCATCTACCTAAACTCCTATCCCCTTTCTTAGTTCCTTGTATTGCGAAATTCTTGCTGAGTGTCGACACTGAAAAACACGGCGATAGCTTGTAACCCTGCCTCACACTCTTTTTCACTTGCTGCCTCCCTCTCAGACCCCTCGACTATCTGGTTTCTGTACAAGTTGTAGATAACCTTTTACTTCCTGTATTTCATCTCTGCCTCCTTTAGAGTCTCAAAGAGCGGAGTCCAGCCATCACTTTCAAACACTTGCTCTAAGTCTACATAAATTATAAACATAGGTCTGCCCTAAGTAGTAGGGTCAGTAGTTTATCGTACGTTCCAGTATTTCTTCGGGACATATCCTGAACTTAGCCAGGGTCGTCTTCTGCTAGTCTTTCTACTCTTCCGTACATAGAAATGAAGCAGTTGTGTTCGACAAAACACCCTGCCTGGTTAGTTTGGCCACCTAGTACAAGTTTTCCAATTTAACGCCACTTGAGCGACTTGCGCGTCGGTGATGATCAAATACGCAGTTCCCAAGTGGAGAGAATCTCCAATCCGGCTAGGAACCGAAACCAGGACACCAGGCTGTCGAAGCAGCAGCTTTAACGGCTAGAACACAAGCTGCGGAATTTTGTATGTAATTTGTCACTATCATGTAACTATAATTAAACTGATAATTCGGTAATATTCACACTTATCAGCACCTCTCTTCTTTAGAAATAGAATTATTACATTCTTCCTGAAGTCCGAGAATATTTCTGCTGTCTCACATATCTGGCAAGTAAGATGGAGTACTTCTGTCATAGCTGTATCTCCCAAGGATACCAGTAATTCTCGCATGTATCCCAGGAGCCTTATTTTGACTCTGGCATTTCAATGCTCTGCCATATTCTTCTCTCAGTACCATTTTCCCATTTCATCTACATCTACCCCATTTTCTGCTTTTTCTTCTTTCCGTATTACTTGTTTGCCATATGACGCTGAATATTTATACATCTGCTTCTCTTTTTTCCAAGGAGATAAATTCTCCAAATATACACTGAAGAGCAAAATAAACTGGTGCACCTGCGAGCACACAGAAGTGGCACGACACGCCTTGGACTCGACTAACTGAAGTACTGTTGCAGGGAACTGACACCATGAATCCTGCAGGGCTGTCCATAAATCCCTAAGAACGAGGGAGGAGATCTCTTCTGAACAGTACGTTCGAAGGTATACCAGATATGTTCAAAAATGTTCTTGTCTAGCGAGTTTGGTGGCCAGCGGAAGTGTTTTAACTCAGAAAAGTGCTCCTGGAGCCACTCTGTAGCAATTCTGGGCGTGTGAGCTGTCGCATTGTCCTGCTGGAATTGCCCAAGTCTGTCGGAATGCACAATGGGCACGAATCGATGCAGATGATCAGACAAAATTCTTACGTACATTTCACCTCTCAGAGTCGTAACAAGACGTTTCAGGGGTCCAATATCACTGCAACTGCACACGCTCCACACCTTTACAGAGCCTCCATCAACTTGAACAGTCTCCTGGTGACATGCAGATTCCACGTCTCAGTACCCGTACACGTCCAGCCGCTCGATAAAATTTGAAACTAGACTCGTCCGACCAGGCAACATGTTACCAGTCCAGTCTCGGTGTTGGCGGGCCTGGCGAGGCGTAAAGCTTCGTGTTGTGCAGTCATTAAGGGCTCAGAAAACCCATATTGATAATGTTTCGTTGAATGGTTCGCACGCTGACACTTGTTGAAGGTTCATCAATGAAACCTGCAGCAATATGCGGAAGGATTGCACTACTGTCACGCTGACGATTCTCTTTAGTCGTCGTCGGTCCCGTTCTTGCATGATCTTTTTCCGGTCGCAGCGATGTCGGAGACTTGATGTTTTACCGGATTCTTGTTATTCACGGTACACACGTGAAATGGTCGTACGGGATAATCCCCACTTCATCACCACCTCGGAGACGCTGTGTCCTATCGCTCGTGAGCCGTCTATAACACCAAAGTTCAAACTCACTTAAATCATGATAACCTGCAGCAGCAGTAACCTATCTAATAAATGCGCCTGGCACTTGTCTTATTTAGGCGTTGCCGACCGCAGCGCTGTATTCTGCCTGTTTACATATCTCTGTATTTGAATACGCATGTCTACACTAGTTTCTTCTTCGCTTCAGTGTAGATTTAACGTTTTTCATTCTATCCTTCATGTAGTTCGTAGTATCAGCACCACATAGCATGTTCTGGAACCGAAGTTGATCTCTCTCCAGCTCGGCTTCTACCTGCCTCCCTCTTCTTTTATAAATTAATTGGTATTAGTATTTTGCAACAATGGATAATTGAACTCGTGGTCCAACAGTATTGATATCTATCAGCATTGTGATTTTAATCAAGTGGTTCTCATAACGTACGAAAAAACTGACTGAGCTTAGCACTTTATAGTCCATGTGAAATATGAAAAATGCAGCCTTTATGTGCCAAACGGGACCCATAGCCCCCATCACCCAGGAAGTTAGTTTTACACAGAACCGCCAGAGTGCAGGAGGCGACAGCGGCGCGCCGATCTGCGACCTTGGCGTGTGGCGGGAGGGAATGACCCCGTAGCGCCTGCCAGCGCCCGGGTTGGCAACCCGCCACACGCCCAACACTTGTGGCTCGTTAGTCGCAAGCGGCCAGCGATTTAGCACGCCCAGCCGCTCATTCAGCCTGATGGCCAATGCGTTTACCTTGACTACTACGATCCCTGAAACCATAATCATGAACACATTCATCATTACGGCTGGACAGAGACCACAAGCGTACCTCACCAACCTTACGGTCTTCAGCTCCTCACATTCATGTTGCTTTTGCTTGTTCCAACACCATGTACGTAGCTTCCAATAGGCTGCCATCTCGATTTTTTCTTATATATACCAGCGAAGGACCTCCCATGGTCCATTTATGCACCTTTTGTCAGGGATATATATCCTGTCCATTGCCATTTCATTTTAATACACTCATAGTTAATCTTCCACTTGTCAATATGGGATTGTGGGTCTGCCTTGATGCTAAACAGTTTTGTTTTTTATTTATTAATTCCCACACTAGTTTCAGCGGAAATATCGCCATTGTCAGTAGGTTCCTTAATTCTAAAACATGCAAAAAGTAACATAATTGTAAATGTTAGTATGTGCGCACTGTTTGGTTCGAAACATTGTGTTATGTGAATAGCTTCATTATACTGTATTTACTCTGTCAGACCATTGCTTTCACGTTTCCTGTCGCTGTTTCCGATACATTTTCTATGTTTTTGCTGCCGCTTCTTCGTCATACAGCATGTCATCTACAACTGTTAGAGTGGCCGTTAGAAAAGAAATATGAAAGAGTTAACTTATATACGTCAGTTTTAAACCATTTGGATTGCGGTAGCGTTGTGGATACAATTCTGGTGTGCACTGCGTTGTTACGTAGTTTGTCATGTACTCAAGTTCGTTGGTCGGCTTGTAGCTGCTTCTTAAACACAGAAAAACATCGGTTTTGCACCTTGTTTGTAAATCAAAATATTACGCCATCTTATTGTTCGCATGTGTCGTGAAAATGTATCGCATGTAGCAACAAGGTTTTGCAAAGTGTACCCGGAGTTCCAACAACTTCTGTTTCTTACTTATGGCTGTGTGTCAGTTCTCTTACAGCAATAAAAGGTGTTGTTGCAAAGTGTTGTGTTTCGTTTATTACGATTATCCCTCCACTATAGCCTTTTGTGTGTAATAATTTTCTTAGTTCCGGCTATAAACTCTTGATCCCTTTCATGATGTGTTGATCAGTTTCGATATTAGTTGAGTGTGGCTTTTAATCAAGTGTTGTTCTCTGGAAGTGAAATGTGTGGTGTCACTCTTCAGAGCTCTTATTTGCTCTGTGTGCCTTTTTCGGAAGTTTCTGCTTGTTCGTCGTATGCAATGGGCCTGACAGAAGTGACATGTAACATGTGAGTTGGTATATTCCTGCATTGCTCAGTTTATCCGAGGTTGTTTTACAAGTGGGGCGTCTTAACGTTGAGACAGAACCCTTGCTTATAGTAAGAGTAGCCGTATCTGAGGTAATTTTTGTGGAAGAAAAGACGTTCTGATTTAAAATACGAGGCTCTATTGTTTTCGAGAACAAAGAGTAGGCCATTATTGTATTTTATTTTACCTTATATTATTATAAGAGGAGCAAAGTTTATTGCAGTGTTTGCTTTCAGGTGAGGACTTTTGTTTGTTACAAAAGAGAAATCTTGTTTGCTTCATAAGGTAAGTTTCATTTGCTTTGGAAGGGAAGTCTTGTTTATTTATGATATCATGTTCGTGTTTTGGAAAGGAGCATTTCATATTGTTTTGAAACGAAACCGTTGTTACATTACGTTGTAAAGGAGTTTTACACGTTACCTATTAACAAAACGTGGAAAGAGAAATAAAGCGTGAGAAGCTTCCATAAGGCACTTTTGGGGAGAGAGAGAGAGAGAAAGAGAGAGAGAGAGGTAGGAGGAGAGTTGGGAGGCAAAAAAGGGGAGAAATTTTTAAAAAAGATGTCGACAGGGCATTCACCCGCCAAACGCAGACCTACAGCATACGAGTCCCAGCCAGCGTGCTCCCTGCCACCGTTGGGAAAGCAGATGCCGGCAGCAAGTCGTATACTCCTAGCTCATTTATTGGTTACATAGTTTAATTCTTAATTTCTTTGTGTGTTTTTGGGTACTTGCATTGTTTAATTCATAAATTTCGGGCGTATTATTGTATTTGAGAGCTGTAGCATCGTGCTTTAGTACCTGAATAGTGTAAAATCGCTTAGTCTCCTTCTGCCGCCGAGCAGTGTGTCAGCAGTGCGCAAGTAGCAGCATTAATGCATTTACTACGAAAACTTGTATTTTAATAACCGTTTAAATACTGTGTCATTGTTTGTGCTCTGTGTACATTAGTTCAGACGTTCTTTGCACAACAGTTTTTAGCATGGATAGGGACTGTGACTGCTGTGTTCGGATGCGGGCTGAGTTGGAATCCATCCGCTGCCAGCTTCAGGCTGTGTTGCCTTCGGTCACGCAGCTTGAAGCTGTTGCCAATGGGCGTCACTGTGGGGGTCCGGATGGGGGTTTGTCGGGGACGGCCAGCTTGTCCCACGCATCCCCCGATCGGACTACGGCTGTGGCTGTCCGGGATACTGCTCACATTGAGGCTGATCCCTCACCCGTGGTAGCGTGGGAGGTCGTCTCGAGGTGTGGCAGGGGGCGAAAGACATTCCAGAGGGCTGAACGGAAGGACTCTCCAGTTTGCCTGCGAACCGGTTTCAGGCTCTGTATCCGGCTGATACTGATCTTAGGCCGGACATGGCTGCTTGTCCTGTTCAAGAGGTTGCCCCTAAGTCTGTAAGATCCGGGCGGTCGCAGAGGGTGGGCTTACTGGTAGTTGGGAGCTCCAAAGTCAGGCGCGTAATGGGGCTCCTGAGCGATATGGCAGCAAGAGAGGGGAAGAAAACCAATGTGCACTCCGGGGAGTCACTCTAGATGTGGAAAGGGTCCTTCCGGATGCCATGAAGGGTACACGGTGCACCCATCTGCAGGTGGTCACTCATGTCGGCACCAATGATGTGTGTCGGTATGGATCGGAGGAAATCCTCTCTGGCTTCCGGCGGCTATCTGATTTGGTGAAGACTGCCAGTCTTGCTAGTGGGATGAAAGCAGAGCTCACCATCTGCAGTATCGTCGACAGGACTGACTGCGGACCTTTGGTATAGAGCCGAGTGGAGGGTCTGAATCAGTGGCTGGACGGTTCTGCGACCGTGTGGGCTGCAGATTCCTTGATTTGCGCCATAGGGTGGTGGGGCTCCGCTGGATAGGTCAAGAGTCCACTACACACAGCAGGCGGCTACACGGGTAGCAGGGGTTGTGTGGCGTGGACTGGGCGGTTTTTAAGGTTAGGTGGCCTCGGCCAAATACAGAAAAGGCAACAGCCTCAAAGGGTGAGGGGCAAAGTCAGGACATGAGGGGACCAAGCAGCAATCGATATTGTAATTGTAAACTGACGAAGCTGCATTGGTAAAGTACCGAAACTTCAAGCGATGATAGAAAGTACCAAAGCTGAAATTGTTATAGGTACGGAAAGCTGGCTGAAGCCAGAGATAAATTCTGCCGAAATTTTTACAAAGGCACAGACGATGTTTAGAAAGGATAGATTGCATGCAACCGGTGGTGGCGTGTTTGTTGCTGTTAGTAGTAGTTTATCCTATAGTGAAACAGAAGTGGATAGTTTCTGTGAATTTTTATGGGTGGAGGTTACATTCAACAACCGAGCTAGGTTAATAAATGGCTCCTTTTACCGACCTACCGACTCAACAGCGTTAGTGGCAGAACAACTGAGAGAAAATCTGGAATGCATTTCACATAAATTTTCTCAGCATGTTATAGTCTTAGGCGGAGATTTCAATTTACCAGATATAGACTGGGACACTCAGATGTTTAGGACCGGTGGTAGGGACAGAGCATCAAGTGACATTATACTGAGTGCACTATCCGAAAATTACCTCGAGCAATTAAACAGAGAGCCGACTTGTCGATATAACATCGTGGACCTACTGATAACAAACAGTCCCGAACTTTTCGACTCTGTAAGCGCAGAACAGGGAATCAGTGCTCATAAGGCCGTTTCAGCATCCCTGAATATGTAAGTAAATAGGAATTTAAAAAAGGGTTGAAGATTTATCTGTTTAGCAAGATTAATAGAAGGCAGATTTCAGACTATCCAACAGATCAAAACAAAAATTTCTGTTCCGACACTGACAATGTTGAGTGTTTATGGAAAAAGTTCAAGGCAATCGTAAAATGCGTTTTAGACAGATACGTGGCGAGTAAAACTGTGAGGGACGGGGAAAACCCACCGTGGTTCAACAACAAAGTTGGGAAACTATTGCGAAAGCAAAGAGAGCTTCACTGCAAGTTTAAACGTAGCCAAAACCTCTCAGACAACAGAAGCTAAACGATGTCAAAGTTAGCGTAAGGAGGGCTATGCGTGAAGCGTTCAGTGAATTCGAAAGTAACATTCTATGTACTGACTTGACAGAAAATCCTAGGAAGTTCTGGTCTTACGTTAAATCAGTAAGTGGCTCGAAGCAGCATATCCAGACACTCCGGGATGATGATGGCATTGAAACACAGGATGACACGCGTAAAGCTGAAATACTAAACACTTATTTCCAAAGCTGTTTCACAGAGGAAGGCCGCACTGCAGTTCCTCCTCTAAATCCTCGCACAAACGAAAAAATGGCTGACATCGAAATAAGTGTCCAAGGAATAGAAAAGGAACTTGAATCACTCAACAGAGGAAAGTCCACTGGACCTGACGGGATACCAGTTCGATTCTACACAGATTACGTGAAAGAGCTTGACCCCTTCTAACAGCCGTGTACCGCAAGTTTCTACAGGAATGGAAGGTTCCAAATGATTGGAAAAGAGCACAGGTAGTTCCAGTCTTCAAGAAGGGTCGTCGAGCAGATGCGCAAAACTATAGACCTATATCTCTGACGTCGATCTGTTGTAGAATTTTAGAACATGTTTTTTGCTCGCGTATCATGTCGTTTCTGGAAACCCAGACTCTACTCTGTAGGAATCAACATGGATTCCGGAAACAGCGATCGTTTTAGAACCAACTCGCTTTATTTGTTCATGAGACCCATAAAATATTAGATACAGGCTCCCAGGTAGATGCCATTTTCCTTGTCTTCCGGAAAGCGTTCGATACAGTTCCACACTGTCGCCTAATAAAGAAAGTAAGAGCCTACGGAATATCAGACCACCTGTGTGGCTGGATTGAAGAGTTTTTAGCAAACAGAACACAGCATGTTGTTCTCAATGGAGAGACGTCTACAGACGTTGAAGTAACCTCTGGCGTGCCACAGGGGAGTGTTATGGGACCATTGCTTTTCACAATATATATATAAATGACCTAGTAGATAGTGTCGGAAGTTCCATGTGGCTTTTCGCGGATGATGCTGTAGTATAGAGAAGTTGCAGCATTAGAAAATTGCAGCGAAATACAGGACGATCTGCAGCGGATAGGCACTTGATGCAGGGAGTGGCAAGTGACTCTTAACATAGACAAATGTAATGTATTGTGAATACATAGAAAGGAGGATCCTTTATTGTATGATTATATGATAGCGGAACAAACACTGGTAGCGGTTCTAGGCGCTACAGTCTGGAACCGCGCGACCGCTACGGTCGCAGGTTCGAATCCTGCCTCGAGCATGGATGTGTGTGATGTCCTTAGGTTAGTTAGATTCAAGTAGTTCTAAGTTTTAGGGGACTGGTAACCTCAGAAGTTAAGTCCCATAGTGTTCAGAGCCATTTTTTGCGCGCGGAACGATTTGAAGTGGAATGATCATATAAAATTAATTGTTGATAAGGCGGGTACCATGTTGAGATTCATCGGGAGAGTCCTTAGAAAATGTAGTCCATCAACAAAGGAGGTGGCTTACAAAACACTCGTTCGACCTACACTTGAGTATTGCTCATCAGTGTGAGATCCGTACCAGGTCGGGTTGACGGAGGAGATAGAGAAGATCCAAAGAAGAGCAGCGCGTTTCGTCATAGGGTTATTTGGTAAGCGTGATAGCGTTACGGAGATGTTTAGCAAACTCAAGTGACAGACTCTACAAGATAGGCGCTCTGTAGCTTGCTGTACAGGTTTCGAGAGGCTGCGTTTCTGGATGAGGTATCGAATATATTGCGCAAATTCATTACTTCGCAGACAATATTAATAATAACCTGAGGAATTTCGCAGATGATCCCGTGACCTATAATTACGTACTGTCTTAAAAGAAATGCCGAAACGTTCTGACACATCTTGAAAAGATTTATAAGTGGTGGAAAGACAAGCAGCTCGCTGTATGTGTTCAAAACTGTAAAATTGTGCTATTCACAAAAGGAAAGAAAACGTAGTGTCCTGTGACTGCAATATCAGTGAGCTCGGATGAAATCAGTCAACTTATAGAAGTACTTGCGTGTAGCAATTTATAGGGATATTAACTGGAACGATCATATATTCTAAGATGTAGGTAAATCCGGAAAATGAAATCGGTCCTTTAACACGAAAGTGTGAAAGTACTGTTAGTTTGCAAAGAAAATAGCTTATAAAACACTGGTGCAAGCAACCTTAGGATACTGCTCAAGTGTGTTGGATTCGTACCACAAAGGATCAGCAGGGGATACTGAACGCCTACAAAAAAGGGCAGCAGAAATGGTCACAGGTTTGTTTGACACACTGGAGAGCGTGACGATGATGCCGAAAAACCTGAACTTGCAGAGGCTTGAAAACAGACGCAAACCATCCCGTGAAATACCAAAAAAAAGGTTCAAATGGCTCTGAGCACTATGGGATTAAACATCTGAGGTCATCAGTCCCCTAGAACTTAGAACTACTTAAACCTAACTAACCTAAGGACATCACACACATCCATGCCCGAGGCAGGATTCCAACCTGCGACCATAGCGGTCGCGTGGTTCCAGACTGAAGCGCCTAGCAGCGCTCGGACACACCGGCCGGCGTGAAATCCCACTCAAAAAATTTCAAGAACTAGTCTTAGGAATCTAGGAACGTATTGCAATTCCCCATATTTCGTTCCCGTAGGAATCGCGAAGAAGCGATTAGATCAATTAAAGCTCCCACAGAGGCATTTAAACTAACATTCTTCCCGCGCTTCATCTGAGATCTAACGGCAAGAATGTAAAATTTGCACTTAACATGAAAACACTATACAATGGTTTCCAGATTGTAAATGCATACGTAAATGGGTGACAGTCATGTACTATACGTACAAATATTCCAAAATAGCTGACTTCTGTTTTGCTGCTACCGAATTATTTTAAATGAAAACGCTGACGCAATACTTACTTCACACATTGCACATCAGCCCCTCCTCGATGCTGTCTGCCGCACACAACTTCGCTTCATCCACATTCTGCTCACTAAGTGCTACGTCATTAAGTCGACACAGTCATGGCAAAGCCGAGTGCATTTGAATAATCATTCGCTGTCAGCTCAAATTAAATTTCGAAACTGACACAGAAGCGTTTGGGAAAGTAGACAACACTTGCGGCAGCGTGGGTTGTGTCTGCAAAGTGCACTTGTTGTATGAGATGGATTAGCCGAGATCTTTCCGCCTACGCCGACCTGACCCCATTTGAGTCAACAGTCCAGGAGGTTACCGACGGACCCTGATGAAGCCTGGCAGCGCTCCACGGCTTCTGTGTCGCATCGTGCAACTGCAACGGCCCGTGAAGGACATCGTCTCTTCACAGAACATTCACTTGCAGCAAGTGGAAATTTTCTTACCGCGCTATGCGTCGATTCCGCCAACATTCTATGTTCCTTTACACAATAATACAACGTCGAAAGCAGTGAGTTCGCCGTAAAACTCAACTCAGTATTTTCTTCCGCTACTTGCGGACGATGCTGTTCTGTACAGACATGTTCCAAAGATCTAAAGATGTAGCAAAATGTAGGAAGACCGAACGACGATCGATTGCTGATTAAATAACTTGTACAGGATGAGTTACCAGTTTCTAGTTATCATGATGTCGTCTACCTTATCATTTCCCATGTAAGCTTAGTTGCCACGGTAAAATGTCTACAAATGGAGCACTGATTCTGCGAAACTGGTAGCCTATAGTAAAGAAACGGTGTTGCAGCGTGAGAGTGTAAGCTACAACTGTGTCACAAATTGATAAGCAATCAGACTACGAGTTATTTGGTGCACGACCAACAGCCTGAAACCATGACGCCCGCCGCTTTGGGACATCCTTGACTTAAATCATCCTCAACCAACCTACGCCACGTCTCAATTTATCAACCCATTACTTATCTTTGTAAAGCACTCAGCAACCTGGATGGAAGACGGTCAACAATAAAGTGACCTAAATTAGGACTTTTATGAGGGCGCGATATTCTGGTTCTCCAGTTTGAACGAAGTACACATAAACCCCTGTGGTCGTGGTCGTCTAGTGTGTTTAGCGCTACACTGCGATACTAACGGTTCTACGAGTCATGTAGGTCCGTTTCAACATAAGTAGACAACGAAAGGTTATTTCAAAAAAGTAAATCTATTTTCATAAAGTACATACTTTACTCTATTTTAGTTGCCAAGTTTGTTGAAACACGTATAATACCTCTTAACCAACTTTAAATGACCCTCTCCGCCTGCTCCGATAACCAAGAGTTCGCTGCCGTTTTCACGTAGTCGCCATCATTGTAACGATTGCCGCCGAGATGTTGTTTGAGGTGGAGGAACAGGTGGTAATCGCTCGGCCCAAGATCAGGACTGTAGTCTGGGTGGTCTAAAACTTCCCAGCCAAAACTGTACAATAAATCGCTGGTCTGACTGCAGTGTGAGGTCTTGGATTGTCATGGAGAAGGACAATTCCCTTTGTCAGCATGTCGCGTCTTTTGTTTTGAATCGCCCTGGGACAGAGTCTGTTTGGCCATCACTTTTACAGCAACTGTGTGTGTCTCCATTCCATGCTCTGTTGCTTCAATTCGGGCGTGATTGCGAAACCCATGTTTCGTCTCCAGTTACGATTTGACTCAAGAAGCCGTCACCTTCTTCGTGATAACGAGTCAAGAACTTTATCGCACACTCAAATCTTTGGCTTTTATGGTCCTCTGCTAGGAGCTTCGGGACCCAATGGGAGCACAGTTTCCTAAACTTTAAATTATCAGAAACAATGTAAAGCACGTCAGGAAACTGTTATTGTGAAGCGCGTGTTCTCACGAATTCTCACTTCAACTGAAGCCACCAAATCGTCTGTAATCAAAGAAGGGCGACCGAAGCGGTCCTCATCATGGACGTTGTCACGGCCATCTTTGAATTCTCGTACCCACTTATGCACTTTGCTTTCACTCATAACAGTATCACCGTACACTTCGCAAATCTGTCGATGAATTTCTGCAGCAGACAGGTTCCTTGCTGACAAAACCGTATCACTGAGCGAACCTCACACGCGGCGGACGAGTTGATACACTTAAAACTTTCGAAGGCACAGAACAGAACCGTTAGCTACAGAGCTGGAACTGAGGGGTACACGATGCACGCGCTCGTTGCGTTCTGCGCGCGAACTACTAGTGTCTACAAAAGAAAAGGACCTTGCTTAAAAAACACGCCTCTTACATTCAATCCCGGCACTAGTCAGGTCGGGTTTCTGCAACAAGCTGTACCTTTACACATAAATGACTACTATAAAACGCGGCGTGATACATAACTGCTCTGCCTATTAATCTAAGGGCTAACGTAGATATTGTGCAATACGTATCAATAAAACAGAAATATGAGTAATATTTCATTTATATCTCTACTGCACTGAGAATTTTGTAACCTGAACTCGTATGCGGATATCTTGCGCAGCGTTAAAACGCAGAGAACTATGTCAAACATGCGCAGGCCCCGGAAACACCTGTATGAACAGCTAATGCAACCGTTTTAAATGTGCTTCGTAGTCCACCTAAGCAATAAATTATTTGTAACTTTTCATTCTGTAGATTGAAGGGTGGAACGACCTGTTTCAGTTTTGATCCAGTACAGAATCACCGTCTATTCAGACAGAAGTGGCTGGTTGTTCTGGCACTTGCTATACAACCAGGGTTAACCATCAGACTTCTGAACTATTTCTAAGGTGATTCTGACACAGTATGTCAAAGACAAAGATACGAGTGTGAAACTCTAGTGTGTGTCTTACTGTATAAGTTGGTATGTACCAGACGTGTTCAGTAAGTAATGCAACACTTTTTGTCCTCGATCAGTTTTGGTCAAAACAATACGGAATTTATTGTGAGACATCGTGGAAAATTCCCTCTTCATCTGCTATAATTTCATGAAATTCCGATAGGTGGTGACGGTATACGTATCTTTCAAAATGGCGACTGTAACGGAGGTTCACTCTAAGCAGAGTTCCTTTTTATTTTGACGAAAAAACAAACCATCGCAGATGTTCAAAGGCGCTTGCAGAATGTCTACGGAGACCTAGCAATGAACAAAAGCACATTGTGCTGTTGTGAGAGGAGTCTGTCATCGCAAAGAGGTCGCATAAATCAGCGTGCCGCCCGGTCACACACAGCTGTGACTCTTGCAATGTTGGAACGTGTGGACACCCTCATTCGACAGGTCACACTCAGAGAAATGGATTCACTCTTGGGAGTGCTGACACACTCGTCCACCAGGTGTTCTCGAAGGTATGTGCCCACAGCGTTTCTCGCCAGAAGACTGTAAAGAACAACGAAGGGCCATCTGTGTGGAATTACTTGGGCGTTTCGAGGCTGGTCGTGACGCTTTTTGGGTCGAACATCGTCACAGGCGATGAAAAATCGACATCGACCAGTAGAGTTGTACCATGTGGAAATACAGGCCGTTCCTCTCAGTGAGGTGGAGTAAGACCGTCGCATTCAACGGATATTGTGGTAAAAAATAGCGTTTTGTAGCCAAAAGAGTGGGGAGTAACATGATGTATTGGAATTGTGAACAAAACCAACGTCCTTTCAGAAAAAAGTGGTGCATTGAATGTCCGTCATATATAGGATATAGTCGTTGAGTGTGTCGTTATTTTTGAGGCCTTTTCTACGAAGATTGGTTTTATGCAGGTCTACACACTATTTAGCCTATGCATGAATCTTAGTTTCTGCGTAACTAGCGCAACGTACACTCACTTGAAACTTCTTGCTGTATTTGAAGCTTCGTTTCCTTCTATCATTCTTCCTCAACACTTCCCTCCACTGTCAAATTGACTATTTTTGATGCGTTAGAACGTGTCCTACACGCAGATCGCTTATTTCTGTCAAGCTGTGTCTTATGTTTCTCTTTTCCATCCAACTCGACTCAGCACACCCTCATTAGTTATCCAAACAGTCCATCTAATCTTCAGCATTCTACTGTAGGACCACAAATGCGATAAGTACCTGTATGATAATGAACATGGTAGTGCTTATGTACGACATGTTTTTCTTTTTTTAAATTTCGTAGTTACATATTTCGTCACAGTTCGCAAGAGAATGGCGGACTGTTGTAGAACTTCGTTCCATTCAGCCGACAATATAATTCCAAATATGATCGGAACAGGGGCAACAATGCCTGCAATCGTTAATCTTGAGTTAATAAATCAGCTCGCGACAGCCTCAAAGTATTTTTTTTTCTATAAATAACGCCTTACTACCAATTATGCCCAGTTTTGAAAAAAATAGTACTTAGTCAAACTGCGGGAGAGGTGAAGACTTCCTTAAGAGCAAAATTAAAGATTATGAAAGCCAAAAAAGTGTGTTTTCCAAATCGATGAATTGTTCGTATTGTGGAGCCTATCCATGTCGGTGCACGGGCAATTCTAACTGTTGACGCCTTATTGCCCACTCTGGT